>NW_016199973.1:0-2579 GCF_001687245.7 Rhagoletis zephyria | reverse complement strand
GCAGCGATGTCTATTCTCAAGTTACGTACAGTGAAACCCGCTGAAGTACCCCCCCGCTTAAGTACCTAAACCGTTTAAGTAACCAACATTTGTGGGCAATTTGAATTTTTGAATGTAATCTGAAGAAAATCCCTCTTTTAAGTACCTCCCCGCTTATTTACCCAACCCTCCTAAGTATCTCAATTTTTCGTACCCCATTTACCATTTTAATTATAATTTTCCCCTTTTATGTACTTTTTTAAAATTCCTTAAAATATTTACATATTTTGAATCTCAGTTACAGCGTTACACACCTTCGGCAAAAAAATTATGGGAAAATTTTCCAATAATGGACCAGGCTTTGAAAAAAAAATGAGGGGGTTTAGAGCGGCTTTTTGTGATTCTAAATCTGAACCCCCCCCTTCCGGAGGCTTATAGTTTTTAAGTAATTCGTTGTTAAAGTTGTAAAAAAGTGCAATTTAACCTCACATTTTCCTTTGTACATCGAGTGAACTGAAATGGCGGTGCTGCCACACATCACAAAAAATGTGTAAAAAAAAGTACTGAAAAGGGAATCAACGAAAACGTAAATAATAAAGTGGACATGTACATATATGATATAGCTTTTTTATTGGATATTTTCACTATATATGGAAGAATAGATAAAAAAAAGAGCTGCAGGCGAAAATTTGTAATAAAAAATCGCGCGATTTTTTATTAAAAATTTTCAAGATATATGGAAGTATTGGAATTTTTAGAAAAAAGCGCCGCAGGCTAAAATTTGTAATAAAAAATCGCGCGATTTTTTGTTAAACATTTTCAAGATATATGGAAGTATTGGATTTTTTAGAAAAAAGCGCCGCAGGCGAAAATTTGTAATAAAAAATCGCGCGATTTTTTATTACAAATTTTCAAGATATATGGAAGTATTGGATTTTTTAGAAAAAAGCGCCGTAGGCCAAAATTTGTAATAAGAAATCGCAAGATTTTTTATTAAAAATTTTCAAGATATATGGAAGTACTGGATTTTTTAGAAAAAAGCGCCGCAGGCGAAAATTTGCAATAAAAAATCGCGCGATTTTTTATTACAAATTTTCAAGATATATGGAAGTATTGGATTTTTTTTTAGAAAAAGCGCCATAATTACTATTTAAACAAAGGTTTTCAATTGTCCAAGGTGTTTTTATTCATAACGTGTTTTGGTTTTAAGTAACGTAACGTAATGCATCACAAAGTATTTTTGGCTAAAATGAACTTATAACATTTTCAACGATATGGCACCTCATTCATGGCAGCCATCGCTGAACAATTGTGTGTTTACTATTCTTTGAGAATAGAAATATATTTTAAGAACACTTTTATAAGCATTAATGGCTAAATATTTAGTGAAAAAAGATGTGCATCCATTTGTTTATGAAGAAAAGATGGTGTATTAATAAAAAGAAAAGTGATTAGTGCAGTGTTTATAAAAAAATAATTGTAAAGCAGTGGGGAAATTTTAACAACGAATAACTTAAAACTATTAGCATTTGTACACAAAATGTTGATGATATCGGTCAATGAGCACCTCCTCAACACCCCCTGCGAATTTCATTAAAAAATTCGTAATACTTTGGGTGATATAGGAAATGGTCCATTATAGGAAATCTCAGCCAAAATTATATTGCCCACCTGCAACCCCTCGATGTCTTCCAGTCATTGATGAGCGAAGTATTCACCCAGTTTCTGATGGTGGCTTCGATGGCCGAAGTGTGGAGGAATAGCCGGTCTGAGCCAACTTTGGCCAAATAGTCAGATGTCTCATTGTTAGGCACTTCCGGGTGACCTGGCACCCAGAGTAAAGAAAGCTCGTGATGTTTACCAACATAATTTAGTCGGGATTTGCATTGGCGAACTAATTTGGAAGTACTTAGATAGAAGGCTGGCCAATGCGTTAAGTGCAGCTTGGCTGCCACTGCAGATAAATAAACTGCTTCCCCTCCACCTATTTTCCACCACGTAGTCCATGGCTTTGAAGATTGCAAATACCTCAGCCTGGAAGACCAAAGCATATTCCCTAAGAGAAAAGTGAAGTTTATCCCCATTAACTTCGAAAAAGACGCCAGATCCTGACCCAGAATCAGATTTGGAGCTATCAGTCACGGTGGGCAGGAAGCAAAGATAGGTTGCATAAAAATGTCGACAAAAACTGAAAGCAGGGTTGTATTTGTTGATATTTTTAGGTTAAGAATCCCTTTGAATTGAAATCCTAGCTGCTCCTGTTTTAAAGATATCCACATTTTACATAGTTATGATAGGACCGACTTTTGCGAAAGAGAAAAACATCCTTGTGAATTAAATATTCAACAATGTATGTGTGAGTAAATGAGTGTATATATATTATGTGAAAATATAAGTTTATGTAAGTTTTTAGCCGGTTTCAATCGTTTCCAAGGCGCACCACGTAGAGGCAACTTACTTTGCACCTCTTTGTTCTTTTTTTGTTTTTTTTTGGTTTTATTTTTTTATATTTTTTTCTTGCTTTATTTTTTTATATTTGTTTTTTGTTTCCTTTTATTTTTTTTGTTGGCTTACCATATAATATAGTCACGCATTTTAGT
>NW_016199972.1:0-2579 GCF_001687245.7 Rhagoletis zephyria | reverse complement strand
CAGCATAAAAATGCAAACAAAGAAAGCGGTGCTGGAGTGAGCCGGAACGTACACACATACATACATACATATAGTAGACATAGAGTACTTGTATCTCTGTAGGTGTTGCACTGCAGGAAAGACAAACAAAGCTCTGGTGGCGTCTTGCTGCAAAAATCATCGTTGGACCATGTAGTCTATTTGGGGTATATTGGAGTACTTACAAAAGTGCTCCTCTGTCATGCTGTAGCGGACCAACTCGTGTATCTGCACCAGCTTATTGTGAAAGCATAAACAGACGGCAGCGTTAATCCGGATCAACTCGGACTTAATCCGGATCAACGCTGCCGTGTGTTAAACTTTTACCCAATCGCTGCTCGTCTTTTAACGAAATGTGATTGAAGTTGAGCTTTTCAAAGCACAGTTGCATGTATGGCCGTAGCTAAACGTGTAGAGATGCTTGCTGTTATTTGTTAGCCCCAGCAGGTTCGGGTTCGCATGCCGTCAGGGGCATCATGTAATTTTTCATTTTTATTTTTGTTTTTGGTTTTTATTAATTGCGAAAAAGCATCTGCGAAGTGAAAAACAAATGCGTGTACAAACGAAAAAATATATATCAACAATACCTTTGTTAATATGTTGGAGTAGTTTTGTGCTACTCTGATGTAATGCAGAGCTGGAATAAATAGTCCTGCCATAGGGAATCGCAATGTTAATTGGACCACATTTTTTATATGAATCGTGGTTAATTTTAGGAGTACTCCTTGACCCTTAGGGAATACTCTTTACATGCATTCATGGCGTAGTCGCGATTTTTGCAGGGTAGCGACGGAAATCAAGTAAAAGTGCTGCAGTGAAGGCACCAAGTAAAAAAAAAGCGAGGTGAGGCGAAACGAAGCCACACAGCGGAAGCATTTCAATAGCGGCTGCATAAAGGATATCCGCTTTTCAGACTACAGCAGATAGACGTATGTACATATGTATGAATGTATGTTTGTCTCGTTTGCGTAAATATGCTAACACATGTGAGCTCTGGCTGTGCCACACGTCGCAGTGGCATGTGTTTTCACTTTTTCGTGTCACGTGATAACATTGCAATTGCTGCAGCTGTATTGCAGTACTTTTCTTTGCATAAACAAGTGACTGGCAAGGACAAGGGACGGAGGGGACGAAAGCACGAATTTGAATGCGGCATTCACCGATATGCGTTCACTTTTCCACGTAAGCAAACGCACATGGACACTCATACAAATACATATACACATGCAAATGTATGTACATGTGTATATTAGGGTGGTTAAATTTTTTTTACAATGTTTGCATAGAATTCTACATGTAATTCTAAGCAAATTTGCGGAAGACACTATGGGTCTAAAATCCATTTGGAGTTTGCCAAATTGCAAAAATAGTTTTCGTAGAAAATTTGAAAATTTCACTGCTGCGCCCTCTGGCGGAAGATAAGTGCAGAAAGGGATTTCTCATACAAAAAAACCCCTTACAGTATGTTTTTATACAACATTTAAGCACTTTTTTACCACACGACAGCAAAATGCTAAGAAAACTATTTTCGCAATTCGGAAAACTATAAATTGAAAAAATTGCTTAGAATTACATGTAGATTTATTTTGTGCTATACGCGCATGGTCGCAAAAATCTCCAGTACAAATTTACCCACCCTAATGTAGGTATATGCATATCTACGTAGAATAGTTGCAAATGCGTTAGCTTCCATCGCATGTTGCATATTTGGAGGCGCAAGCGCATGTGCTACATTTGACTGCACACATCAGCTTGCATTCATTCGTCGCTTCGTCCTTTCATTCATATCGTCTGTATATTTTTAAACGTTTAGAAGCTTCATTTCGCTCTAATATAAGTGAAGACGATTTTGCTGTGTCTGTTTTTGTAGCTTTTCACTTGCAAGTACACCAGGGATAGTGGCTTTTAGCTGCTTTTTTCATCAAAAAATCTTCTTATCAGTGGTAGATCTTAGTGTCCTTCCATGGCTTGTTGCACACGCCATGTGAGTATGTACATATGTGTGTATGTTGTAAACAACATGCGCGACACATCTACATCTACATATGAGAAAATGTGAAATGGCTGAATGGCACGTGAGTCTGCATTCAAATGAAAACATCCAGCGATACCATCTGCAATTGCACAAAAGTCTCAAAGCTCTCATAACAGCAGTTTTGAATGCAGGCCGCATAACATAAGCAACCAACAGCAACAGCTGTTACTGGCGATATGCGTGCATATAACGGATTTTTTCGCTCTGCTGATCTGCTCGTAGTTAGGCACTTTGTGAATGCTTAGCTTTTCTACTCCACACTGCTTTAGTCACATCTGCCTTTCGAACGCTTCATATTTCACACATGCCTCATTTCACTTAAATTTTTAGCTGATTTTTTTCTCATTTTGTTGAAGTGCTACCAGATTACGCTGGCTTTATATATTCATTGAAATTAGCACACTCGGGGGAAGAAGCACTGATAAGACATCGTTTATGCACAGCTTCTTCCTGGTTGCAATGATTGCAGTGAATCGATTCGAACGTCTAAGGAAGGCACGCACAAGCTTAAATTTTCCCCAGGGTG
>NW_016199971.1:0-2579 GCF_001687245.7 Rhagoletis zephyria | reverse complement strand
ATGATATGCACTTTGAGCAAAGTCCATTTTTTCTGAATGAGATCAGTTGGTGAGGAAAGATATTTTCGTGGTACTAATTAGCTTAGGTTCCTATCAAAACTTTGCAGCGAGGTAGCAGAGTCCTTTAGGGATCCACAAAAATATGTATACCCAGCTAATACATATTCGAAATATTTTCTATAAATTGATAGCCACGACCTAGTTGTTTAATGCAATTTTTTATAATCTGCAAAGCGATGATATATTTAAAGGCTAACTGCATGTACCTCAAAAATTCCAATATCATTTTTGTTACTGTTATTGATATTCTTGGCACTAAATAACCGACATTGAAACATGACAAGCTGGAGCAGCTATTCATCGCTTTGAACACTTTTGGAACTTAGTTTTATTTAGCTTGCTCTTTATGGTTGCATTTCACTTCATATATATGTATGTGTGTTGCCACATACCAATTTTCTGAATTCATGGTTCATATGCATACACATACGAGTACACATGGATATTGGCAACTTACATCATAAATTAAGTTGCCACTTTGCTTTTTTTTTTTTTGAAACGAATGAAGCCTGTTCGCCATTGAGTTATGATCATAATTCCATCACAAGCAGCTACATGTTTTTACTTCTATAAGTAAGCAAAAAAGCAGTGAAATGTGAAATTTCGACAACAACACCAGCATCTGAAAAATTTCGTAGCGTTTTTGTTGTAAATAGTTTTTCCGTCATCTAGATGGTTATACAGGAATCCTCGTCGCTTGCCTTGCTTCCCATAACGTTCACCACAATTCTGCTGATTGACTGTCCACACTATCACGTGCCTACATTAAATTTTTTTTTTTTTTTAATTTTCAAGGTTTACATACGTATAAGTACATAAGCCCTACATCTAATCCAATCTCTCTTTCGATAAAAATTGTGCCGATAAAAAATACTATCAATGCGTTAATATTTTTACCAAATCTCAGTAACCAGTTAAAGAAAATTAAAAATATACTTTGAAAGTACACTATCGTCATCGTAAAAAGAATATTTTGAAAACAATAAAAAAAAATCTGTCAATTTTTATTGTGGCGTATTGGTATTTATTTCAGTAGTTTCTTAGGAAAAATGGAAAAAGAACAATGCTTAAGCCGTAGAAGTTATAGCAGCTATTTCGGAGATGACCACATCTCCTCATCGGAATTCTTTTTTCTAGACTCAGCAGGCATCGAACCCGCGTCATCGATGTGCAAAGTCACAAGTTCAATAAAAATTGTTAAATATAATTGTTATAAGACCATAAAATAACAAAAAACAAATAACTTAAAGACGAGCACGCCTAAAAGTTAAACATTCTAAAAATATAATTATTAACAAAAACCAACAAAACCAGCAACCACATGACCAGGTTTAAATGCTCTTGATTATAGTTGGCTTAGATGAAAAAAATGGAAAATGCTACAACAGTTGATAAGGCAAACTGAGCACAGTGCGTAGGCAACTGACTGAGTCAGCTGGGGTCGTCGGTTCGAAACCCGCTGAAGAAGTCTGATGAGGAAGTGTGGTGACTTCCGAAATAGCTAGCACTACTCCCATTTTTTCAAATTTTTGTTGCTTTTCCTCAATAGTTTTTCATACTCAATAAAAATTGTTGAATATAAACATTTTTATTAAGAAAGTGGCCACCCTTTTCGGAAATATTTCTGAGTTAAAGTCCTCCAAAATACCTTCCATTTGATATCCATTTTAACTTATTTTAATTAAATTTTGTAGAATCGAAAATAAGTGACAACCTTACACTAATGTACTTAGTGATAGCACTTCTTCTTCTTCTTCTTATTTGGCGCTGTAACCGCCTAAGCGATTTTGGCCGAGTCCAAAACAGCACGCCAGTCATTTCTCTTCTGTGCTAACTGACGCCAATTGAAAATGCCAAGTGAAGCCAAGTCCTTCTCCACCTGGTCTTTCCAACGCAGAGGAGGCCTTCCTCTTCCTCTGTTACCAGCATCGCGGCCCGCGTTGAATATTTTCAGAGCAGGAGCGTTTCTGTCCATCCGAACGACATGGCCAAGCCAGCGGAGCCGCTGAATTTTAATTCGCTGCACTATGTCTATATCGTTGTAAAGCTCATACAGCTCATCGTTAAATCGTCTGCGATATTCGCCATCACCAACGCGTAAAGGTCCGTAAATCTTTCGCAAAATCTTTCTCTCAAACACTCCGCCAACCGCCTCATCAGATGCTTTCATTGTCCATGCTTCCGCGCCATACACCAGCACAGGCATGATGAGTGACTTATAGAGTGTGATCTTTGTACGACGAGAGAGGACTTTACTTCTCAATTGCCTACTCAGCCCAAAGTAGCACTTGTTGGCAAGAGTGATTCTCCGTTGGATTTCAAGGCTGACATTATTATTGGTGTTAATGCTGGTTCCCNCTGGTTCCCAAATAAACGAAGTAGTCTACTTTTTCAAACTTGTAACTGTCAACAGTGACGTGGGTGCCAAGACGCTTATGCTCTGACTGTTTGTGTGCTGACAGAAGATACCTCGTTTTGTCCTCGTTTACCACCAGACCCATTCGCTTTGCTTCTCTATC
>NW_016199969.1:0-2579 GCF_001687245.7 Rhagoletis zephyria | reverse complement strand
GATAATCAGTGATTAATTAAATTAGTTTTATTCTTAAAAATAATATAAAGGTTTAGTAGTATTGTTGTTTTATTACCTGTGTACAACTTAAAACAAAAAAAGAAATGAAAAATGCCGCCCTACAAACACCCTGCTCCACTTAAATAACCACAATAGGAGCTTCCTTCTGAATTTTTGGGCATCGAAGAAGCAACATCATTCAGATTCATTATTTTGAAGAATGTTTAATTTCGAAAAAAATTGGTGAAAAAAATATCTTGCCGATCAGGGATTCCGGGGGAGCCATCAAAATTAAAGTTTTCGCCGGGAATAGAAACCAAAGTAATTAACGTATTTTCTTCAATTTCACCAATTTTCTTTGAAATTGTTTTTTTTTTTTAAACTAGATTGAAATGAAGTTTCTCCAATGCTAACAAGTTCAGAAATAAGCCTAAATCTTAAAGAAAAAATGTGCCTATTCAAATGAATCGGAGTGTATGTTTGAAAATTTTTCCAATACAAAAGTGACAAATCTTATCAAAAATCAGTTCCAAAATATATATACATTAGACCGTGCCACCTTACAGGCAAGCAAAAAGTTAATGAAATTTGAAGAAAATAATTTTATCATTGAGACAAAATTATCGATACAAAATACTTTAAAATCCGACTGTAAATGCCGAATATATGACGAAAAATGTAAAAAGGCCAAATAAATATTTTTTTCGGAATTGCGTTACAAAAATATTTTACACTCAGGGGTATTCGGCGAATTATTTTTCCGGCCAAACAAAAAAAAAACATTCTACTTAACCTCCCGACAGTGTGTTTAGTCTTCAATAGTTTGCTCTTAACTTTTATCGCCAAATGAAATTCTTATCAACAAGATACTTACTGCATGCTTACTTCACAAAGCGATAACAAATAGGCAACAACAATTAAGTTAAGTAGGCAATAAATATCACTACGTTTTAACGTTGAAGTGATGCAATACAAAACTAATAAGATAACATTTTGTCAAAACAAAATAAAATTTTCGGAAAGCAAATTTGAATAACACATTTTAGGCAAAAGTCAAGAGTAGACCTGTGATAGGTCTGAAGCAGTGGAAGATGCTATGCCATGGTTGAACGATACTAAATACACCGGCACAAAAAAAAAAAACAAATTGGTGTGTGCTTTTAACTAGACCCACCTAGCAGCAGGTGTTTTGACTCTTACACCCTCGAAATATCGATTAATTTGCGAAAATTGCGAAAGAGAATGGCCAAAAGTTCGCAATTCTCTCGAAATTTTGAGGTTACCCTAGTTAAACGGACCTCAAATTCGAATTCATCGTGTCGAAATAAATATTGGCAGGTGGTAACTGGTGACTGGTAAAAAGCACACACCACTTTTTGTTTTTTTGTGTGCCAGTTATATCAGTTCAAAGAACTCAAATTATGGATCAAACTCAAAATTTCGCCCCACCAAGGGGTTATAGGGAGGAAGACGATTTTTTACCATCGTCTCTTACTGATTCAACTACGTCAAATTTGATCTGTGTAGCAGAAACAGGATTGACATTATGACTCGGATTGGTACAAGAGGTTAGGTTAGGTTAGGCTGGTTTAACATAAAAGGTCATTATCTTCCAGATAAGAAAATTTTTTAGTAAACCCTGCCCACTAAACTTCATTAAAATTTACTTTTTCAGCATTTGCGCCTATTTTTATTAAGAGTTGCTGAACGATAATAGGTATTAACCCATTTTGACGTACTTTCAGGTTTATGCTTTTCTGGTTAAAACCAGCATATACATACTCTGAATTTCTGGAATTTTACAAGACCTGTAGGCGTGGCGGTGCGTCGACTTTTACCAATTTTCATATTTCTTCACTCCTAAGCTCAGAATACAGCGTATACGAAATTTTAGCGAATTTGTAGTACGACTACTACTTTTGAACGCAGCTTACATATATGGAGATGTCCCACTGTGTGGTGCGGTTGTTGTAGCGACGAAGCAGCGCTGCCTTAAGGAAACGTTTTTGAAAAAAATTAGAGTTTGTTGACTCTTTTAGGTTTTTTCAGGAAATTGAAACGGAGGCGGTCATGAAAGTTTCTAAAGCTAACCAAACATCAGCTTGATGGGGTCTTAAATAGATATATGCACATTGTATTCAATAGGACGTCTTGCCGTTAGACTCAAAATAATTCCAAAGCCCCACTGCACCATTCGCATAAAAATTTCACAAAGTCAGCGCCAATATTTATAAATTTGTATAAACAAGTAATTTTTAAGCAAAAAACAAAATCGACTTCAATTCTCATATAAAACTTTAGAAAGTACCGTTGATTTCTTCATGAGCCAATGATGGCATCTAACCAAGTTAGTGTGGGACCACTTCGTAGGTACCACCTTTCATTTAAAAAAATAATTATAGAAATCGGTTACCGTCGTCCAAAGTTATGCGGTAACTTACATAAAAAAAATATTCCGACGAATTGATAACCTTCTCCTTTTTTGAAGTTGGTTAAGAATTATTAAAAATCAAAACTACTTTTACGACTTTTGAAACTTGCACTTTATCAGATTAGAATTTTATGCGCTTTAAAACTCC
>NW_016199968.1:0-2579 GCF_001687245.7 Rhagoletis zephyria | reverse complement strand
TTCAACTTTTTTCCTAAATGCGATTCTAACGGGCTACTCTCCTACCCGCTTGATCTTGTCTTTTTGGTTCATGGNGCGATTCTAACGGGCTACTCTCCTACCCGCTTGATCTTGTCTTTTTGGTTCATGGATATGTACGGTGACCATCCGTCCTGTATTATACGGGACAGTTCTCTTTTTTGACCCATTGTCCTGGTAACTTATTTATTTTATACGGGGAGCCAAATGTTCTGCATTTCTTTTAATGTCCTGTATTTGTCCCGTATTCGGCGTTTCGACGCCTTAACAGCTCATTAAAATGGCATCCCTATGAAGGAGTTTTAAGTGATGTTGGTATATGATCGTAGTATTCTCCATAAACAGTTATTATTTTCTAATCTGAATGCCTGCGATCAATCGAGGAATACATACAGTAACCAAAATATAAATTAGGACTCGACATTTTAGTAAGTTTTGGCTATTTTTCCTTAGTTTATTTAATGTTTATTATTTATTTTATGAAATTAAAGCTATTTTCCTAACAAAAACCAAATAATACCAAATTTCCAACTTTGTACAAAAAACTATGTATTACCAAAATTTCAAACTTTTTAATTAAAATTTAATTAAAAAAAAAATTGGTTTGCAGTTTTGTAACTCATTGAAATTGAGTATAATAAAGTGCGAGTGGAAGTGCTGCAAGTGAAGTTGCTTCTCTTTCAATAAAATGGTCGAACATACTTACTTTGTATGGAAAAAATGCGTAACACCGTCAACAAAAAAAAAATCAAAATAATAATGGTAAGCCTTAGCGACTTAAAATTGCACTTTATTATACTAAAATTTAACGAATTTTTTTAACAAATTTTACGGGGTAAAAATCTCGAGTAAATTATTCTACAAACTTGTGATGTTACTAAAATGATACTGTTTCAGGGCTAATACATCTAGGATCATTGAAGAAGGCTTTAAGATCTGTAAGCTGTTGTGGAAAAAATTTGCAAAATTATTTTTTGTCCCGTATTCGGCTCTCATAAATATACTCACCGTATGTACGTAAATGTCATCCTAAAAGTATGTTTACATATAAATACAATCTCAATCAAAGCTCGTTTGTTAATCACCCCATTTACACAGGTAAATCTCAAATTTGTTGTGCTTGTTATTATCACATCCCAAGGAAAAGTTAAGTTTCTTCTCTGTGCCACCGTGATCATTATTTTCTGCCATATAAAGCAATTTAAATATATTTTAACTTACCTTAAAAAACCTCTTTTCCTTGCTAGCGTCCATTTTTGTTTACTTTTTCATTTGGCATTTCTCCTCTTCTTTGCAAAAAACTATGTTGAACGCCGAAAACTGAGATTATTTTATAATTACTGATTAACGGGGGACGAATTTTGTACGGCTAATCTCTTTCTAATTACAGATTTGGGAGTTAAACTCGAGGATAATCTACTTATATGTAAACCTAGTACAAGTTTTCGTAAACAAATTAAAAAGATTGTTGACTCTCACAAAATGAAACATTCTTCTTCGTTCTTGAAAAACGCCCTTTTTTAAATGATTTTTATAGAGAATTAATCAGAGGTCGCGATATTATGACTTTAATTCCACAATTTACTGGTCTTCACTATGTAAATCCACTTCAAAAATGTCAACTGTTTATAGCTTTAAGACTGTCATGACCATCTTTTATATATAAATACTAAGCCTGTTTCTTTAGCTTTAAAACGACGTTAATTTGAAGTCTATACGATGAGTATAACCCGAGACATAACGATTTGAATAAATACATGATTTTTATTTATTTCTTACGGCTCTTATGAACCTAGATCATAACAATATTTAATTATAAGCTTAACCTAGTCTTTAAAAATGCAATACTTAAGCCTAATGGGACTATTTGTAAGGGAATTCATTTATAATATATACATTTAAAATTTCACGGGACGAAAGTAAATGACAACGAATCACGAAAAAATTCGAACTTTAAAAGATCATATCTCCGAAGAAAAAAATCCTCGAATAGGTGTAAGCTTATTTCTTGTATAGAACCCATAAAAAATTTGAGGCGAATCGGAGACATGACATAATTTTTTAGGAAATCCGTCCTACTTAAAAATAATGCCCCACATATTTTTATAATGACGTGCATTTTTTTGTAAGCGAGCGACAAAAGAACGCTCAACTCGGGTAAAATTTCCTTTTATCTACTTAAGCAACCCTGCTGATAGCTGGCAAGAAACATGTGATTAGTTTAACGGTATTTTGATACAAAAACCAATTTAAATGAGTAATTATGCGAGGTGTTTGCGTAATATATATACTTATTTAAAATGTAAATCATGTTTATACGAAAACAAAAATTTCCCTCTCCACTTTCCCATTAACAATTCACAATAGAGCAGTTTTTTCTCTTAACAACACTACTCTTGGCTGAATTTGGATAAATAGCACAGTTTGTATTGTTGCTTTACGTGTATTTCGTCATTTAAGCGAGCTTTTGTAGCTCGGTTGTAGAAGAATGCACCTATAGTCTCCTCCCCCTTGTCTGCACATTTGCGCCAAAATATGAATTTCTTCAGCAAAATTTTCCC
>NW_016199967.1:0-2579 GCF_001687245.7 Rhagoletis zephyria | reverse complement strand
TTTATCGACGTAGAGTCAATTCTAGAGGCTCGGTAAAATTGAAAGCACCCTGCATTTGTTCTTCAACGTGGAGACTTTTGTCTGGATTTTTTTCACAGTTAGTTCAGTATTGGCCACATAAAACTGGCGTTTAATGAAAAAAATTGTGCAGGGCATGGAAAGTTTTAAATTTCACTTAAAGACCCTTATGAATAGAATTGTACTCATTACATTTACATTAAAAATCGCATTACGCAATTATTAAATCTTTAAATTGTAATACTTTTCACTAACTAAAATTAAATTAAACTAAAATTGAAGTCAAAATCACCACACATTTATTCAAAGATGAATAAATTATTCCAAAAATGTGGATGTCAAAGAAAAGACGTTCAAAAAGGATATTTTTTTTTCAAACGGGTTGCCGCTTGTTCTGAAATTTAAAACCAATTTTATTAACAAGTTAAATTTTATATTTTGAAATGGGTATGAACGAGAAAAATTTAAGCAAGCCTCATCTCAAAAATATTTTTAAGATGGTTGCCACCTGTTTAGAAATTCAAAGCAATGAAAATATTTTTAACGTGGGGTTGCCATTTTGTTAAAAATTGAAATGCAATTTAGTTACCAATTTAAAAAAAAATATATTTTTAAAATGGCCAAAACCGCTAGAGGTTGAAGAAAGCTTATTTTCTTAAATATTTTTGAAGAGGATTGCCACCTTTTTATAAACTTGAAATAAATTTAAATTATAAGTAAAATTTACGAGGTTACATCCCTATGCTCAGCTACGAGCTCCGTGCTGAACCTTAGCGAACATCGATATAGCTTTCTTTTGAAGCTTTGCTGGTCTCTCAGCTGCAAAAAATTCCAATTCTCTACGACCTTTTGTAAACGCCGGACACCCGAACTTTACTCTATCCCCTGCAACTACGAAGTGATGGTCTCTAGTGACAATTTAAAAGGCTCTTGTAGTATGTAGAGAGTTAGAGGTGCCGTGAACATTTTGGGACCTGCCTCAGGTTCAGAGCTTTGTTTTGTATCTTCTCCTCATAGTTTGGATTATCACACACTACACTATTGATGTGAAGGTGGCCAGGCATCATTAGGATAACGTATGTGTAAATTAACTCATTAAAAGCCGATAACATTGCAGTTATTTTCATCATTTCTTTTCAAATTCTTGTGGCATCTAACTGTACGTGAAATATTTCACACGTTCAACAAGCGAGCGGTCAAAGTTGAAATTGCGAAATAGCTTTCAAATGATATCCTAGTTGGACCAAGAAAAAAATCAACAGAGAAAAAATGGCAAACTATTTCTGATTAAAAAATGCCCACACAAAAGTGCAGCCACCTAGAGTTGAATGAAAATGGACCTAAGAGATTGCATTCATTCATGATTTGCGGAGGAGTAACGGAATCGTGGGAAATCACAAATCTATGTGAGCCACAAAAGCCACCACCGCAATCACAGATAAGCTGTGCGGGTTGGAGAAAAAGAAATCAAAGGTAACGAACAGGCTGCAGGAGGAAGAGTTGGGAAGAGTGAAAATACACAAAGCAGGAAATGGAGCAGAACGTAAACCAAGTAACAAAGATTAAATTACAAACGTTCTCTCGCTTCCAAAGGAATGCAAGCGCATTTCCAACTCATAAACACAACATAACCGGCAAAAAAGCACCAACAATAACAAAAAACTTCTATTAACAATAATCAACCATGTACGAGCAGCAATAACATGCGACGACCGACTTTAATAACTGTGGCAACTAAAACGCTTTGCCTTGCTGCAACATACATAACTACTATGCTAACAACAACAACAACAACAACAACAACTAGGATAATCGAAAGCAGACGAAGAAATGCCTTTTGTGAAATCAANATGCAATCGCACGCCCCCAAAAACCAAAGCAAACTCACAACTATAGCTACAGCCACCAACAACAAACATGGATCACAATAATGCAAGTGCTCGCTATCTTATCGGTTTTTTTTTGGTGCCACAACCGCAGGCCGCCACAACGCGTCGCTATGATTCGTTTAGTATGTGGATGGGAGAATTCTTTGGGGGCGCAAGCATTTTGTATCTGTAGCGCACAACTTTGTGTCAGCTCGTTGGCCTTTGGCCACCTCAACTGATGTACATAAAAGTTGAAGAAAAGCAGCGTTGTGTGCGCGCCGGTCTACTGTCGGTCTAAAAGTTATACGCTAACAGCTAAAGAGATGCTCTGACTCACTTTGTATTTGTGGCAAGTTGCGTGGTGGCCAAATATCTGCTAGCTGTTGGATTGCTGTCTGCTGATTGTAGACAATTTTTGCTATTGTTATCGTTTTATTGTTTTTAGTGTTGATCGTTGTTTTTGTTTTTATTTTAGTTTTTGATTGTTGTGTGAATAATGCGAATGCGATTAAGATTTTTATGAGCTCCTCTTTTTTTATACAGAAATCTGGGGTTAGCTGAGCAGCAATAATTGCACTGTAAAGGTGATAGTGTCAGAAAAAAAAACACACAACACACAAAGCCAGAGACAAATTGCAGAAAGATACGTATGTAAATATAGCAATGTATCTATTGTCGTAACCAACCCGAGTC
>NW_016199966.1:0-2579 GCF_001687245.7 Rhagoletis zephyria | reverse complement strand
GACTCAGAGCTTTAAGCTGAGCGATGGAAGCTCAAGCCTAGAGCTTTGAACTGAAGCTTTCAGTCGCTTTAAGGTATAGCTTTTTAAAGCTTTTAATCTTAGGTTAAAGCTTTAAGTTCTGCACACAGCAAACAGTTCACTGCTGTCAAAATCAGNGGTGAGTTGCCATCACCTTATAAAGGGTAGCTTTTGACTCAGAGCTTTAAGCTGAGCGCTGGAAGCTCAAGCCTAGAGCTTTGAACTGAAGCTTTCAGTTGCTTTAAGATATAGCTTTTTAATGCTTTTAATCTTAGGTTAAAGCTTTAAGTTCTGCACACAGCAAACAGTTCACTGCTGTCAAAATCAACTGTTTGGCCGGCGCCAAAAGGGATCCCCTTTACTTATTTTGTATTTATATACTTATAAGCAAAGATATAGAATAAAATGCAAATTACATACCTTGATACTGATTCACACGATTAAAAACACAAGCACTATATAAAATAAGTTAACCCTAAACTTTTGAGCNGAGTTCTGCACACAGCAAACAGTTCACTGCTGTCAAAATCAGTGGTTTGGCCGGCGCCAAAAGGGATCCCCTTTACTTATTTTGTATTTATATACTTATAAGCAAAGATATAGAATAAAATGCAAATTACATACCTTGATACTGATTCACACGATTAAAAACACAAGCACTATATAAAATAAGTTAACCCTAAACTTTTGAGCAATTTTTTTTGCTTTATAAGCACTTTACACACTGCAAAACTCGAAATTTAAATCAGCGAGAAAGAATTCGCGTCCGCACTGTCGTAAAGCTTCATTATCATCCCAGCTTCACTATCATCGACATGTATGGCACTGGTATTGGTGTGACTTTTGAATTGATTTTTTCGCTCAATTTTAAACTAATTTGAAATTTTGCCTGCACATCAGCATCAAAATACCTTTCTAATGATATATAATTGTTTATATCTTAGAAGTATAGTTTAGCCGTAAAAGGGGTGTACGGAAACATGATTGCCTATTTATATAATTGATGATGATATGTAGTAAAAGTGAGTTGAGAGCTTTGAGCATCCATACTATTTATGTGGTTTTTAAAAAGGGTTGCCACCTGTTTTAAATGTTAAATTCAAATTAAATTAAATTAATAAAAGATGGATATCAGTCGAAATAATTTTCAAAAAGGTTAATTTCTAATCTACATGCAGGCGGGTTGCTACCTGTTCAAAATATCAGGTTTAAGGTGAATTAAAGCACATTGGGTAATGAAATTATATATGGGTGTCAGACGATAGAGATTTAAGAACATTTCAGTTTAAAAATATTTTCAAGAGTGTTGCCACGTAATTGAAGTGGAATTTAATTCAACTATACACAAGATGTATGAAATAACAATATATGGGTGCTAAACTAAAGGGCGTTAAGAAATCTTTAGAATATTTTTGAAGCACTTGAAGAGGATTGCCACCTGTTTGAAAATATTCAAATTAATTACTTATATTTTAAATGCATTTTGATTTGTGATTTTTCAGCTATATAATATTATTTTCTCTCGGGGGTTCTCGGGATTTTTGGACTATTCAGGGATTTCCGAGAATTCTTCGGGATTTTCTGAACTATTTCGGGTTTTTTCGAGACAGCTTCGGTATTCTCGGGGTTATCGGGCTCATATCGGGATCTACGAGACCATTTAGGGATTTTTGGGACCAATTCGGATTTTTTGGTACTATTTCGGGTTTTCGAGACTACTTCGNTATAATATTATTTTCTCTCGGGGGTTCTCGGGATTTTTGGACTATTCAGGGATTTCCGAGAATTCTTCGGGATTTTCTGAACTATTTCGGGTTTTTTCGAGACAGCTTCGGTATTCTCGGGGTTATCGGGCTCATATCGGGATCTACGAGACCATTGGACCAATTCGGATTTTTTGGTACTATTTCGGGTTTTCGAGACTACTTCGAGATTTTCGGGGTTCTCGGGATCTGCCGGCCGATCCCGATTTAGAGCTGATAATCCCGGAAATCTCCAGGTATTCTCGAAAAACTCGGAGTAGTCCTGAAAATCCCGAAGAAATCTCGAAATAGTCCAGCAATCCCGAAATAGTCCCAAAAATCCTGAAAATCTCGAAGTAGTGTCGAAAAACCCGAAATAGTCCCAAAAATCCCAAAGTAGTCCCGAAGATCCCGATGTAGTACCGAGAACAGCGTTCGAACTTCTGAAACTTGATTCGGGAGTAAATGACTCGAAAAATCGGAGTAAAAACTAAATTTTCGGAGCAGATTAACATTTTTTTATTAAATAGTATAAAGAAAAATTGTTACATCTTTAGGTACTTTCTTAGTTCATCACATTTTTTCTGGAGTAACGCATTATTTGCATTCATATATGTACATGTATATGTATATAAGTATATATGTATATTACAGGTAGTTATTCAATTCNCTTAGTTCATCACATTTTTTCTGGAGTAACGCATTATTTGCATTCATATATGTACATGTATATGTATATAAGTATATATGTATATTACAGGTAGTTATTCAATTCATTACATTGGCGCATATTCATAGTCATATTTAGTACTCAACTAA
>NW_016199965.1:294-2579 GCF_001687245.7 Rhagoletis zephyria | reverse complement strand
CAATACCCCTATCGTGTACATTTTAGTCCCAATATTTATTTTCAATTGGCTAACATATCGATGGCTGAGTGGAAGATCGACCTATCTCGGCAGTCCAGTTCGAAAACGCCCTATCTCAGAAAACTTTTCAAGAACGCTTTATCTCAGAAAACTTTTCAAGAACGCCCTACATCAGAATTTTATTGAAAAACAATCTATTTCAGAATTTTATTGAAAAACCCTATCTCAGAAATTTATTGAAGAACGCCCTATCGCAGAACTCGGTTCAAAAACGCCCTATCTCAAACGAAAATACATTGAAAATAAGCTGAGATAGGGCGTTTTTGAATCGGCAGCTGAGATAGGGCGTTATTCAATCCAATTCTCAGGTAGGGTGTTTTCCAATCAAATTCAGAAGTAGGGCGTTCTTGAAAAGTTTTTTGAGATAAAGCGTTGTTGAAAAATTTTCTGAGATAGGGCGTTTTCGAACTGGCTGCCGAGATAGGTCGATCTTCCACTCAGCCATCGATATGTTCAAAATATGAGCCAAATCGGCAAGTAAATGCAATTTGTAGGAATGTCCTGACCCCAGCGCCACCTAGCGAGCAAATTTTTGGTAGAAATATTTCTTTTCAAGGTACTGATATATGTTCCAAATATGAACCAAATCGGTCCAGCCGTTTAGTAGTTTAGTGCCATATACAGAAAACTCTATGAAATTGTGAAATCGTGACGACTCAACATCATTCATTTTTCGGCAATAATAACANTTAGTGCCATATACAGAAAACTCTATGAAATTGTGAAATCGTGACGACTCAACATCATTCATTTTTCGGCAATAATAACAAAAAAATTTCAAATTTTTTTAAATCGAAAAACCTTCCACACAGAAGGTCCAAAAAAGTACTTTTTACAGAATTGAAATCGGTTCAGCCGTTTGTTCAGGCATCGCCGTCATACGGAAAACATTTCATTTTAATATATATATAGATAGTATATGTATTTAAAAGTCTATTCGTTACTAACTTCCTTTTATTAGCTCGGGATGTAACTATGTAATATTTACCTTCCTTTTATTAGCTCGGGATGTAGCTATGTAATATTGATGCGCCTAAAAGATGCAGCGATTTCAATTCTCAAGTTCAGTGCAGCGTTGCCGTTTTGGTCCGATTGGACCAAAATTGGTAGGTTCATTCTCCTTTGGTAGCTTGGTTGGTTTGATGAACCTTTTGGTAGGCAAACATTTTTTGAAAAAAACAACCAAATTGAGTATTAAAATTTGTTCGCTTAGTTTACGTTTACACGTTCCAAACATTGCTTTCACTTTGCTCACACGTATTAGATTTCTTAGTTTTTTTTCTATATTTTATTAAGCAGACAATTTTCTGCAAACAAAAACTCACTTCCCAAAGCTATGACCGATTGGCTGTTGAAATAGAACCAGAAATTACCCATCGTCTTGAAAGAAAAATTGATGATAGGCCATTTTCAAAGTGTGAGTGTATTGGTAAAAAAGTGTGAGTGTATGCACATTGAAACGAATTTGGGATTTTTTTTATTGAAATGCATAAAATGTCTGATTTTGTTTTTTAACACACAAAGAAAAGTTGTTTGATATAAATGGAATTAATCTCAAAGGTATTTAAATTTTTTAAAAAAGTTTTTGTACAATGCGTCAATTCTTTTATTTAAAGACCCTGTTAACAATAATATGTGTAGTTTTAATTTTTACTGTTAATTTGTGTAGTTAAAAACCTCGTAAATTCTAGAAATCTAGCATTAATGATGAACAAAATTTTGGTAGTTTGCAAACTGATTTGGTAGGCGTTTTGGTACTTAAAAATATTATCAAGTGGCAACACTGGTTCAGTGGTGCACAGCGTTGGCAGAGCTCCCAATACAAGCACAACATTTTTGTATCTGTATGTGTGTACTCAGCAAAACAGCTCGCGCATGTAATACTTACAGCATGAGGTACAAACGCAAACTGACCGGCTGCTAGCGGCGCATAAGTTCGGTAGCTGCGCACACACGACTTAAGCAGTGTTGCCGCGAAACTTTTTAGTGGTAGCTAAATTGCAGCTAAAATAGGGCTAAAAAAGAGCTAAAAATCGTCGTTGTGGCTAAAAATGGTAGCTAAATTTTTTTACCTACATCTTATATATAAAAATAAGTGCACGTTTTTGGTGTGACCTCATAACTTGAAAACAGCTTGACCGAATTCAACCAAATTTATGTGGCATATTCGATTTATCATGCAGATGGTTTATGCGAAGTTTTCCCGAATTCGGAAGAGGGGCGGG
>NW_016199965.1:0-281 GCF_001687245.7 Rhagoletis zephyria | reverse complement strand
GACCGAATTCAACCAAATTTATGTGGCATATTCGATTTATCATGCAGATGGTTTATGCGAAGTTTTCCCGAATTCGGAAGAGGGGGCGTGGCACCACCCATACTAACTAGAATATAAAAATAAGTGAACGTTTTTGGTGTGACAATATAACTTAAGAACGGCTTCACCGAATTCAACCAAATTTATGCGGCATATTCGGGCCATCATGCAGATATTTTATGAGGAGTTTTCTCAAATTTGGAAAAGGGGCGTGGCATATGTATGTATCTTATTTATACAAA
>NW_016199964.1:0-2579 GCF_001687245.7 Rhagoletis zephyria | reverse complement strand
GAATAAAATTTCTGTAAAATTTCGCACACCAAATTTGGTGTCACATTTTCGATGGCTTTAAATTTTTTTTATAGGTTCTATACATGAAATAAGCTAACACGTATTCGAAGAATTTTTTTTTGTAATTTTTTTTTTCTTCGGAGATATGATCTTTCAAAGTTTGCATTTTTTCGTAATTCTGGCTAATCATGTACTTCTTAAAATCGTTATATCTCGGGTTCTGCTCATCGTACAGACTTCATCTTAACGTCGTTTTAAAGCTAAAGAAACGGTCAAGATTGTCCTAGAGCTAACGTAGCTATTAACAGCTAAGTTTTTTGAGGTTGATTAGTATAGTGAAGTAAATTAGGGATTCAAAATTATACCATCGTGATCCTTGTTTAATTCTCTTTTAAAAATTGTTTTTGAATTTTAACGGGTTAAATATGCTAATAATTCGTTTTTTGACACCTTTAAAGCGAAATAGCTCAAAAACTAGAGCCGATCTGAAATTTATAAGACCACATTCTGATTCTGAGTACAAAAAAAAATTTGTTGGCCAGTGTAATCTTTGGTTTCGTTAAGAAATAAATGTTAACGCACTTATTTCTCCAGGGAAGACGACGACAACCTACTAGCCTAGTACATATCTAGCTGCAGAAAAAATACTAAGTAATGAGATTTTTCCTGAGAGCTGCATACTAACCTTTAGCAATGAAAAATCAGTCAGCACTTTTTTTATTATATTATAAATTTAATCGAAAACTTCTTTAGTTGGTAGACTACATCCATAAATCCCGACTGTTGCTTTGAGACGGCTTCGAATACAAGTACCTGTCATGTTTAGTATAATTTTTCACCGCCCACTTTTCACTTTCCACCATTGACTTGCAAGCTTTTGCCTTCGCACAGCAATTCAAATGTTAATAACTNATCAACGCCTTCGGCAATGGCCATGTGCAGTCGAGCAAAAATGACACATACGAGTGTGTAAACATAAAATCGCCGCGTTTAAGTGGCATTTCTCTGAGTTACGAGCTTCGAGCCAACATTTGCATGAGCGGTGGGCGGAAGGAAAACTATTAAAAAGAGAGAAAATTCGGTTTGTGTAACAGCTGGAGCAAATTACAACTTTATTACACACAATCAGTGTTACATACAGTAAATGTGTGTGTGCGTGTGTGTGTTTGTGTATGCATGTGAAATTCAAGCGTTGAAATGATTTGTTGCTGCAGCCACAACAATGGCCATACAAATGAACAGCCAGCCACAAAAGCGTGTCTTCATATGAATATATGTATAGGCATATATGTATCCATGTATGTATGCGCATACATTTAAGTGTAGATACATATATGCACTGCAATTGCTTGCTTGCCGCGTACAAAATCAATATAAGCAAATAAATGTAATAGATGGTTGATAGCGTTGCACTTACGAGTACTCGCTCCCTAGCTGTTCAACGAACATACATACATATATACGTACGCTCATATATATGTATGCCTTGACATAAACATTGTAATTTATACATATGCATATACATATGTTAGTATGTATGCATGCAGTTTGTTAGCTCATACATCTGTATCGCTTTTTGTTTGTCAGGCACTTGTTTGTTGCTGTGTCATGTTATGACATGTTACTTCTACAGCTGTTGCCTTTGGTGGTGGCGGTAATTTGTGTTGCATTTGCATATTAGTTATTGCTGCCACAAAATGTCGCAGCTGTATTGGGGCAAAGGGTGCCAGCAAAGCTTCATGCAATTTATAAACAAATTTAATGCATTTAAAATGGTAAATATATAGCATATTTAGATATTTTGAAGGGTACTAAAAACATTAAAGCCAGCTGCTGAGGCAATAAAAATTATTTTAATACCATAATTAATGCTCACTAAAGGAATACATATGCCTCTCTATCAGCGTAGTATGGTTTTTCACTGTTTCTTCTTTTGGGAGACAATTTTTTGAATTTACTGAGATAATCATTAATATTGTTGCTCTAATACGGTGTTCACATTAGGCGATTTTACAGGCAACTTTTAGTTGAAAGCTACAATCGCCTGATGTGAACGACCTTTCAACTGTAATCGCTTCCAATGAAGTTGTGGTGCAGCCATCTTTTGATTCAACTAAACGGAATACTTCCTGTGCATGTGATTGTATTTTTGTGATCAACCTACTCCATTTAAGCAACTAGTGTAAATATTTTGACGCCAAAAATGTAGTAACAAATTTAAGCGAAACGTTTTTATCATCATGAAAGATATTAACCCTTTGTTATAGCTGAAGGCAGCACTGTCCTTTTCAGTAAGACATTTTCCTATAATGTCGTTATTAATATAGTAAATATAAAATAAAAAATTTGCACGAAATGCGTTTATAAAATATTAAATTAAAAAAAAGAAGTGCTAATGTTGTAAGTACTAAAAATTTAAAAATTTGATAACAAAAGTGCTCCGTTAAAAATTACACTCTTTAATACAAAGAAATAAGTGTCACAATTTTTTAGTTCAACCGTTTAATTATGTTGAAACTCGTATAAGAAGAATTTTAGAATAAAACAAGTAAGAGCAGCGCTGTCTTCGGCTATGCCGA
>NW_016199963.1:0-2579 GCF_001687245.7 Rhagoletis zephyria | reverse complement strand
GAGGTTGGCGCCGAGGAGTCTATAAACTCATGGCTAAGGGCGATGCTTTACAACAATTTTCGCTGAACTGGGAAGCTGCTCACTAAAGAAGAAATTTAGTAGGCCACTCCTCAAAGTAGAGTGATTTCTCCAATTTTATGGCTTACCATCATCAACTCAGTACTCTACTCAAGCTAAACCAGGCAGAGGAAAAAGTAGTAGCGCAAGCTAAACAATATCAAGGATGGAGCTCTGGCAGGGCTAGGCCGATGGGCTGAGCAATATGACTTTAGAGTGAACCCAGAGAAAACATAACTAATGCTTTTTACGGTGAGGAATAAGGTTCCCATTTCTGAATTACCAAAGCTGAATGACCAAAGCCTGCGATTATCTAAGCACGCGTAATATATGGGAGTCATTAATCCCCAGCTGTTGGTATATAAATATCGAAAAAAGAGTAAAGAAAGCGAGCACTGCCTATTACTCCTGTGNCGAGGTTGGCGCCGAGGAGTCTATAAACTCATGGCTAAGGGCGATGCTTTGCAACAATTTTCGCTGAACTGGGAAGCTGCTCACTAAAGAAGAAATTTAGTAGGGCACTCCTCAAAGTAGAGTGATTTCTCCAATTTTATGGCTTACCACCATCAACTCAGTACTCTACTCAAGCTAAACCAGGCAGAGGAAAAAGTAGTAGCGCAAGCCGATGATGTAAGAAATTTAGTAATATAACTAATGCTTTTTACGGCCAAGAATAAGGTTCCCATCTCTGAATTACCAAAGCTGAATGGCCAAAGCCTGCGATTATCTAAGCACGCCTAATATATGGGAGTCATAATCTCAAGCTGTTGGTATATAAATATTGAAAAATGAGTAAAGAAAGCGAGCACTGCCTATTACTCCTGTGAGCGGCTTTTTGGGAGATATGGGATATTAATCCAAAGGTTGTACTCTGGGTGTACACAGCAGTTGTACGTTCGATCTTATGCTATGGTTCCCAGGTATAGTGTGGACAGCTCTAAGGAACCAGTATAATCATGCAAAACTTGACAGAGAACATGCCTAACGTACGCCCTCAATGCTATTATGACCTTCCTGTAGATCTTTACGTAATGTATACCCCATAATTGTCTGCTATAAAACCCTGACTGGTATTGGTGCATGAAAAGAAAGAGTGATCGGTAGCAGTAGAATTTCTTGATTGCTACCAAGATACTTCCAACTACATATCGATCGAAGTTGAATTTCACAGNAGCGGCTTTTTGGGAGATATGGGATATTAATCCAAAGGTTGTACTCTGGGTGTACACAGCAGTTGTACGTTCGATCTTATGCTATGGTTCCCAGGTATAGTGTGGACAGCTCTAAGGAACCAGTATAATCATGCAAAACTTGACAGAGAACATGCCTAACGTTCAATGCTATTATGACCTTCCTGTAGATCTTTACGTAATGTATACCGCATCACTGTCTGCTATAAAACCCAGACTGGTATTGGTGCATGAAAAGAAGGAGTGATCGGTAGCAGTAGAATTTCTTGATTGCTACCAAGATACTTCCAACTACATATCGATCGAAGTTGAATTTCACAGACTCGAGTCGAGAGCCGACGGGGACACCGATTGCTCCAAAATGGAATGGAGCAAGCGGTTTCTCTAAGTCACTGGGGTTAAGAAAATCAATCTATCTGCCCGATTTTGCGAGTTTTTTTTTGTGTAAAGGTATTCGCTATAGCAAAAGGCTGCCGACCCTGTAGATGTTTTCTCAGATAGCTAAGCGGCCACTAAGGACTTGATGTCTTTTACCACCAGGTCAAAGAGTGGCAACACTCCTTTAAACGCAGCAAGTAGTCAGCTTGTTCTAGACTAGGTTTCGGTACCCGGTCATCGCAACAGACGAGTTTGCGAAAAGAGGGTTCCACGTATACAACTCTAAACGAACAAACAACGTATTAGTAAAACCCGAATTGAAGTTGCGAGGCTAGTAGCGATTCTAGTTGGACCTTGACTGGTTGGCACCTAGGCGAGAAGTCAAACCTAACCTACGNGACCCTGTAGATGTTTTCTCAGATAGCTAAGCGGCCACTAAGGACTTGATATCTTTTACCACCAGGTCAAAGAGTGGCAACACTCCTTTAAACGCAGCAAGTAGTCAGCTTGTTCTAGACTAGGTTTCGGTACCCGGTCATCGCAACAGACGAGTTTGCGAAAAGAGGGTTCCACGTATACATCTCTAAACGAACACACAACGTATTGGTAAAACCCGAATTGGAGTTGCGAGGCCAGTAGCGATTCTAGCTGGGCACTGACTGGTTGTCACCTACGCGAGAAGTCAAACCTAACTNATTGTTCTCGTAATTGTTGCATTTAGAATGTATGTACATGTGCTTATGTGTGTGTTGTATTATCGATGGGGGCGGTGAGATGATGCCGTCTGAGATGTTTACCACGTGCCAGGAGCTGGTGCCACATTCACCGAGGTCGCTGAGTTGATGTGTCCGTCTAATGGAGCAGTATGGATAGCACCACGAGTCTTTGCCACATAAACACCTGGACCACCACCCAAGGCGATAGGACCAGCAATGGCAGCACCCAATGGTCCCT
>NW_016199962.1:0-2580 GCF_001687245.7 Rhagoletis zephyria | reverse complement strand
ATAAGTTTGGCAACAATTTTGTACGCTATTCTACCCAAAAGAGTTGTTGTCTGTTGCGAAGAAGGTATGTTTCCATTCATAGCTTTGTATACATACGTATATCAAAATGGACACATATACATAGGAGGGAGTTTCGGTTCGTTGCTGATAAATACACTGGCACTTCCACCGGAAATTAGTTTATTTTTTTGTACCCGAAACCTGTAGCTGTGAACTTGTATAGTGGCCTGGTATTTTTCATGAATTAAAATGGGTCTAGTAGTTAATTTTTGACTTACTTAGGTGAATAATATTCAAACTTCAATAACACAGTCTACATTTAAATAAAAAATTATAAGCGACAAAAAATACTTCTACAGCATCGTATATTAAATATTGGTGACCGTTAATCCTACCTGGCAATGTAAACCGATGGATAAAGTTTTGAATAGCCAAATGAAAATGTGCAATAATTTTTTCATGAAATGGAAGGGGGAAATAATGTTACTTATACGCTTTATCTACGGTGACCATATTTATGGGAACCGAATACGCGATAAAAAATATGTTTGCAAAATGTTTCCACAAAAACGTAC
Source organism: Rhagoletis zephyria (assembly GCF_001687245.7). Classification (NCBI taxonomy): domain Eukaryota; kingdom Metazoa; phylum Arthropoda; class Insecta; order Diptera; family Tephritidae; genus Rhagoletis; species Rhagoletis zephyria. Next base: position 2,005 of record NW_016199962.1, on the reverse strand, counting down.
AGATCTTAAAGCCTTCTTCAATGATTCTAGATCTACTAAGCATCCTTATAGTAATATCACAAATTCGTAAGATATTTTTCTCGAGGTTTTTACCCCGCAAACTTTGTTGAAAAAAATTGTTAAATTTTAATATAATAAAATGCAATTTTGAAGTCGCTGGACTTACTATTAGTTTTTAGGATTTTTTGTTTGACGGTGTTCCGCTTTTTTTCATACAAAAAAAGTACCTATGTTCGACAATTTTGTTTTAGAGATAAGCAAATGAGCAGCAGTTTCCACTTAAGCTACAAAACTGCAAACCAAATTGTTTTCGAAAATTTGCTTTTTTATATGGTTTTTGTTAGGAAAAGAACTTTACTTTTAGAAAAAAATAATAAGCATTAAATAAAATTAAAAAAAATAGCCAAACCTTGCTAAAGTGTCGAATCTTAATTTATATTTTGTTCACTCTATGTATTCCTCGATTCGAATTACAGTCATTCAGCTTAGAAAATAATAACTTTTATGGGGAGAATTACGATAGACATGCCATTTTAATAATAAGGCTTCGAAATACCCAACACCGAATACGGGATGAATACAGGACATTAAAAAAAATGCAGAACATTTAGCGTCCCGTATAAAGTAAATATATTACCAGGACAATAGGTCAAAAAAGAGGACTGTCCCGTATAATACAGGACGGATGGTCACCTTAGCTAAGTATATTGTACATGGCCACACATGTACATGGCGTATGAGTAACATTTTCTGTATCAAGTTTTTTTTTTTTCATTCGTAAAGCAAACATACGATGAAAATATCTTGGGAAAATCACCAGATCTAGAAAAACGGTAGTATAAATAATTTACGACCCAATATTAAGTTTACGCGTTTCGGCGTTTTTTCGTGTAATTTCAAAACATGAGATTTTCTCCAAAGTTTTATTAAACGCTCTTGTAAAAAAGTGTTACTCAGCGATTTTGTTTGTCACACTTTATTTTATTCTCTAAAATCATATTAAAGAAATCACACGAATGGATGTCACTTTGTCAATTCTGACGCAGCTCGTGGAAGTGATCAATGATTTTTTACGCAGCCGTACTAGATTCGCGGGTATACCAAGTTCAGACGTGTCGAAAAAAAGCATGGACAATGACAAAATCCGGTTAGGCGGCCCTCCCGGTGCTTTGCCGATGGCTAATATATATCAGAGATGAATCAATGAGCTGTATAAACTGGATGTGGTTTACAACGACATAATATGATGTTCCCACGACAGCATCAATTCGCTCTATCATTCATCATTAACAAATCATTAACCGAATTCCGAAACTCGCCTTACTAAATTTTGGGTACGAATTGCCTCATGCGTATGCAATTTTTGTAGATTCGATTCCACTTAGAATTGTAAATAAATCGCAACCATTTGTCCCTGATTTTAATCTATAAGTTATCGAACTCAGTGGTCAGAGCAAAAGATAATGACAAATCCAAAACAAAGAAGGATAGACAATTCGGTGGGAAAGCAATGATGAACTGTCAAACCGATTCAAAAATAAGACTTTTTATTTGTTGCCAAAAGGCTTCTTTCCGTACCGTCAAAATCAGCCTTAGAATTAACTTAGGCAGAGTTGCTATATTTGCTTACCTAAGTTTTTTTTTGCAGTGCGGTAAACTGCATGTATTGCTTTCATAATCTTTATCTATTAATATTATGAAATTGTCTCTCTATATCTGTTTTCCGGTCTGTTTGTATGTTTGTACTCGCATCAGTCGAAAACTAATGCATGGAGTTGAATGCGGTTTTTACCTCCGTATAGCTTGGGGTTTAGCTTAAAATATAGGAGGAACAAATTAGAGAGTTGCCACCTGCTTGAAAATCTCAATTTAAGTTAATTGGCTAGATAAAGTAAATATTGCAATACGGCTGTCAAAATAAAGGTGCTTAAAAAGGTTTGCAGTCGAAAATATGTCTGTTGAAGGTTGCCACCTGTTTGAAAATTTTAATTTAATTGAATACTGC
>NW_016199961.1:174-2580 GCF_001687245.7 Rhagoletis zephyria | reverse complement strand
GTGATTTTTTTTAAGCAACAAAAGACTTTGGAAATCTCTCGCACCTCTTAAAATGCAAGTTGATGCTGACCTCTGCTGCAAAATGAAACGACAAACACCAAAGCCCTTCAAGTATCAACGCACAATGGGACTAGAGCGGCTAAAACTAATAAAAACCGATAAGCGAATTCTGAAAAAGCAATTATGCAAATTCATAGCAAAATATCCAAGTAACCCAAACAAAAAAAAAATTGGATAAAAATGTATATTTGCAGTCGTGGGACGAGGTTAAATTAGATGCAATGCAAAAAAATAAAAATAAATTTGTAAAAAAATGTGACTTACGACAAAGTAATTTAATTTAAAGTTTTATAACGCGGTGGGCGTCATAGTAAGAAGCTCTTTATTATGATCCAAATCGGAAAATTATGGCGTAAACGAGCAGTGTACACCAAATTTCAGCAAAAAATATGGAAGTGAAACTTCTTTAGCGGTGGTTGGTTGGTAAGGAGTAAATTCACAAATTCAACGGAAATTGCACACGGAAATAGTGCAACGGAAACGGTGCAACGGAAATGGTTGGAGCTGAAACAAGTGCTTTTTTGGTGTATGCACATGGAATGAGTTCAACAAAAACTTGCTAATAAACTAATAAAAGGTTAAAGAATAACATTTAGAAAAAGACCAATACAAGAATGAAAGTAAAGGTGAGTGCGTATATATATAGACAAAGAAAAGGATACAGGCAAAGGTAAAAATAAAAACAAACACAAAGATGCGTAAAGATAAAGGCAAAATGAAGATCAAGGTAAATTTAAACACTTTACTTATATAAGGGCAAAGGTGAGGGGGAATGATATGTAGATGAAGAAAATGATAAACATAAAAGTAAAAACTAAGATAAATATAAAGAAAAGGATGAGGATGAGGATACCGATAAAAGTAAAGATGAAGATAGAGGGAGAAAGATTTAAATAATAGTAATTATAGAGAAAATAATATATGTATGTAGATAGAGACACAGAGACGCAATCTGGGAACTATTTTGGGATTTTAGAGATTTTCGGGATTCTCGGGGCATATCGATATACAAATCGATACTTTTATCGGTTTTATCATCGATATTTTTATCGATTTCGTTATCGAAATATTTATCGATATTGTTATCGATTTTGCTATAGAAATTTTCGGAACTTTTCGATATAATAATCTATATTTTTATCGATGTTATTTTAAACGATTTTGTTATCGATGTTGTTATTGGTTTTGTTATCGACTTTGTTATTGGTTTTGTTATCAATTATTTATCGATTTTGTTATCGATTATTTATCAATTTTTTTATCGATTACTTATCGATTTTGTTATCGATTTTCTTATCGATTTTGCTACCAATAGTATTATCGATTTTGCTATCGAAATATTTTTATCGAATTTGTCACCAATTTTGTTATCGATATTCTTATTGGTTTTGTTATCGATATTTTGTTGGATGTTACTATCGATTTTTTTATCGATAGAATATAAAGATAAAAATGAAAATAAAGGAAAACAGAATAAGAAAAATGTTATTAGAACGAGATTAGAGAACGGGATTAGAACGAGAATTAGAGATAGGGATCTAGATAGATAAAGGAGAAAAAATATAACCTTAAGTAAAAGCAGAGGTATGTATGTATAATGAGACAAAATAGATATGTAGCGTAAGTTTCACTTCCCCAGTGTGGCCCAGGCACACTTACTTTTTTTGTTCTTTATCTTAACTAATGCCTTACCTCAGCAATTTAAATTCGCTAAATGCTTAATGTTTGCAGACGATGTTAAACTGTTTGTGACAGTCCGTTATATTTTTGACTGCATTAACTTACAATCTAACCTTGATTATTTTTCCGGATGGTGCACTAGCAATAACTTATTTTTGAATACGAATAAATGTTGCCATTTTATTCCTTTTCGAAAAAGGTTTTAACAAGTCTGTAAGAAAGCTTGTACTTTTTAGACTGAATAAATAAATAAATAAATTTTCAAACTGGCCCTTCCACCAGTGATGCCAGATTGTGGGTAATTTCCCTATTTGAGGGATATTTTGCATCAAAAATTATTAAAAGGGAAAAAAGGGACACTTCATATAAATAAGGGATTTTCTTTTGACGCAGTTATTGTTGCATAATTGATCAAAATTCAAGAATATTCGACATTCTTACGTAATTAATCGTTCTGAAGATGAGATGTGGAGTGAAATGGTATATAATTGTTATAAAGTATAAGGACAATTTTGAAAATTTTCTTACGCTAACCAATTCAGGCGCTGAGTAAGAAAGAATCTTTTCAGTTGTAACTGGTGTTTCATGTAAAAAGCGGAACAAATTATCTGATGAAATGTTAAATAGCACATAAATGTGCTTCAATTTTAAAGTCACCAAAAAATT
>NW_016199960.1:0-2580 GCF_001687245.7 Rhagoletis zephyria | reverse complement strand
ATTATTTCGTATGCACAGTTTCCATATGCACAATTTCAGGGTGCCCATTACACAGCTCTGGTATGTAGGTAGGTATATAATAAATTTTCCAATTTTAAAATATTTCAATTTCCAATTTTAAAATATCTCAGGTTGATTTTATTTTGTATGCATTTTGGTGATGACTTCTAGAACTCTACCCTGAGACCATAAATAAAACTTTTTTAAGAAAGGTTGTAAAAATTTTTGGGTTAGCTTTTTCAAAGACACCATAAGAATCGTCTCCCATTGTAAAAAAATTAATTCCAGGCAACTTCAAAAATATTGAATTTTATAATTTTTATCAAGAAACACCAATTTTGTTTGCTTTTTATTTTTGAGGCTGTTTAGTGACTTAGCGAATTTGTTTTTTTCTTATTTTTATTAACTAGCCGAAAAATTTTCAGGATTTTTTGAGACCTTTTGAAAATAAGAGTCGATTGCTAAATACAACTTTTTAAAAGGTAACTATGAGCTCTTACATAGCAGGTTTATTATGCTGCACACTCGTCCTGTAGAATCTTCAGCATGCTCTAGCTCAGTCTCCCTCACGTCTTTCGCCTCCGTGCCTAATGAGCCTTCTAATATACCGGCTCCCACTTTTGTCTCAGCATTTACCTCTGTCGTTGCTATTGTTAGGCTTCGCGAAGTTTTCAGGGCCTCGGCCTTTTTCAACCTCTCCTGCCTCTTAGGAATAGAATAAGGTATATTTTTGGCTTCTGTTGGCAAAGTCAAGCCAGTGGTATTGACCTTCTTAATCCCAGGGTTTCAATGAAAACCCCCAAGCAACTCCGTGTTTAATTTTGTGGCTGTCGGTATATAGGCGATATAACCTGTGGAGGTATCAAATTCACCGTCCCTGTTGGCTCTCCACACCGGAGGTCCTGCGAAATTCTCTTTGGGGACTTATATAATCGGTGTCTCCCTTCTATGATTATTAAATTTTTTTATTTTATTTATTATTTAATTTTTACGGCCTTTTTGACAATGAAGTCAAACACTTTTTAGTCAATATTTAGTATTTTCTTCTGTAAAATCGATTCAATTTCTTTTCGATACAATTCTCACACTCTGGCAACCCTTCTCCCACCTAATCGCATTTAGCGTCTCGTGCGCACTTAAGTAATGCTAAGTAAGCATACTTTTGTAGCTATTTTCCACATTTTCGCGTAAAACAAATCCAATTATATTGTAACACCCATTGCTAGCGTAAAATTTTCAAAAGCGCTAAGGATTTTTGGAAATTTCGCGTTAGCATCAACGACAACAAAATGCTCGTTAGCATAATTGCTATTAAATTTGGAATATTTGATTAGAAATTAGGTATTTGTATTTAATTTACACGCTTCTTTGGATAGATAGGCTAATGGAGGGGTTTGAAAGAGAAATAAGAGATAAATTTAAGTTTCTGGGAATTGGATTTAAATAAGAAGTACTTACCCAAGCTTTTACTCACGTATGTATTTGGAGCGTTTAAAAGAAAGAGGGAGCAGAGATACGAAAAAAAAATTAATAAAAAGTAAAGCTTAATCTGCTTCTGTTGTGGCTACAGAACCGTTTCTCGGTTTGGACCGAGACCAGAAAATTACTCTCTTCATTTTTTGCGATATCGCGGCAGTTATTTATCTCAACCTGGCCAAATCCGGTGTCTTACGCACCGTCTGACACCACTACCTGCAAAATGGCTGCAGTACTATAGATGTCTTGGGTAGTAGAGGATAGAAAGGGGAAAAATGGCTGAAACGGTGATGCTTAAGAATTTGTGGTTGAAAAACTCTCCATTCTAACAACAAAGCTCCGCAAGAGTAAAATCCCTATTTCGAAAAGCTAATCGAGAGGGTAATCGATTTTAAGTTGAATACACCTCATCATCCTCCATACGGCAGCTCCAGTATGGGCTTGAGATTATGGTTAGCCTTTCCTCATGACAACCGATCGAAAAATGGCCGGTTAGTACTTACTCCCACCGGTCGCGAGAGATGTAACTTCTGCAGTAAAAAAAGTGCCTCTGATAAGCCAGAGGGACCTATGTACATAGGTACCTTACGTTCAAAGGTTTGCACCCAGCGTTTAGCCTTGCTTTAAGCGCGTAAGTATGGTGGTTCGAAGTACCCCACTGATTCCAATTAAGGCAGATCTTTGTACTCTCTCCAGCTACTTAATGATGGCAGCCTTTTTCAGTGGTCTCTACCACACAATGTGCATAGTGATTTAATTATGGTTGCATAAAGCCCTTAAAGCGACCTCAGTGCGACCTCAGTGCGAGAGCTCCAGCCTCTGCAACGAAATAAGGCTACCGGTGCCTACTTTACCAATGCTTGTACGCTGTGAAGTATTGAAGTATACGGGCTAGGACGTTACCTACACGACGACTGGCGAAAACATTGGCGCCTCAGTGCGGGTGTTGTTGGTTCCCTATTCCATGGTGCTGCTCGTCTATTCATTCCAAAACCCGCGCAAACACCAGGTAATTTTCCAAAGGCTCAAAAGTTCACTGATATCGATTGAAATGAAAGTAAATAAAGGAAGAGAAAAATAAAAGCAACCATGTCGGGATCAGGG
>NW_016199959.1:0-2580 GCF_001687245.7 Rhagoletis zephyria | reverse complement strand
AAAAGTAGTTAGCTACAAGTTAACTGACGTCTAACGCAGAGGAAACCAGTTCTCTCTTTTATGCGGCCATTTCAAAAGTAGTTAGTTACGACCGAAGGAAATAAGTAATAAAGGGTATGCATTAGGAATGTTAACCTTGGGATCCCGGCCTTTTTAAGGTCAAAAAAAGTTCAGGATTTATGGCGGGGGCAGCGTTTGTATGGGCGCTTCATCAGGGCTTGGGCGCAAATGAGCGAGATGTTGAAGAATCTCGCTTTAATGCGGATTGTGGCTAGACGCTCGTCCAGCGGAGGGAACGACAGTACTCGGCAACGAATTCTCTCTCCCAATACAATTCCAACAGACCGAATTCAAGCTCCTTTACATGGCAGCTGTAGCAGATGTCGCAAGGCCCCAGACATTTTTCCCTTGCCCCGTCCAACGCATTTCTTGGATGGCGGTGACGTCAGGGTTTCTCCCTCAACCAGCCGGGCAGAGGCACTTTCCCCATTAGGAGTCCGGACATTCCAGGTGGACGCCCTCAAATTATAGCCCTCTAAACATTTTCCGTGGTCGTCATAAAAAGCGGGGGTCTGATCCGAGGCTTTTTGTGTTTTTTTTTTCATTGGAAGTGGTTTTTACGTGGCGGGTCGCAAACCCAGTATACAACCCATTGCTGGGAGTTGGTGATTTCTTAACTGAATACACGTTTATATAGCGAGCCGTTCGCTGCCAGACAGATGTCCGCTGGCAGCCGCACCTACTGGTGAACAGACGCTGCTGACTTCAGTGACTTAAACCGAATCCGAATATGTCGGCGTGGCCTCACCGAAGCTCCCTCTCTTTTGCCGTGACCCAAGGCTCCACTCGGATTTCGAGAAAGAAAGAGTCGGGATTGAGTATAGCCGTGAAACTGTAGCTGCATACCCAGGACCACGACTATACCTCATTGCACTCCGCCGAGTTGCAGTACGCACATTTAAAATGCTCTTATTTTGATGAACTATAACGAAGAAATCATACATACATACGTATGTATATATATTTATGTAAACTCGTACAAAGCATAAGAAAATCACACAAGCAGAAAATTTTCTCAATTTAGCGCGAATGGTGGTACGGTAATGGTGTTCAATTCTGAAGAATATGCCTTAATTAGGCGTCATATGAAGTGATTAAATCAGAAACTAAAGACAGTATTTTTAGCGCTCTTATTTATTATCTCCAATACAAGCCATAAAAGAAAAGCAAAACTTTATCATTCGCAAGTAAATAACTAAGCCCTAATAAAATTCTGTGTGTTTGTAGAACTGCAAAAAGAAAAAGTTATCGCTTATAATTCTTGTATTGGCTTGATTCCTATGACGCCTAATCTACCAGGTCTGCTGTTAAGTAAATTGGATTTTTATTAGCAAATATGTAGGCGCAGTTCATACACATGTACAGATGTGTGTATACAATATGTAAATATGTATGTTTGCTTATATGTATGCTTATAAATTCCTAGGCAAATCTGGAGCAAATAAAATTGTCGCGTGATTTTTACGCTTCATAACGAAATGAGGAAGTCAGGTGTGGCATCTAAGTGCCAGAGGTGTTGCTGTTTTATACATATATATGTATTTGCTGAAGATTGTAGTAGTATTAAAGACATGTTAGTATTCTTTGTTACTTAATGCAGTGAAATGTTAAAGATATCTAATAAACTGAAGGTCATGAATTGATCATAACTTTTAAATATCGATAGACTGGTTAGGATTCATTTCGCATTGCGAATATTTCAATCCAAAGATAAAAGTTGTATTACATCCTAGCTTTTTTCGCGATGTAATGTAGGCTCATAACTATGTATATACATTAAGGTGTATATACATTAAGGTGGTCCAAAATAGAAAGTCGGAATTTTATTGTTCTATATCGAAAAAATTTACCCCACTTTTGTTTATTTTTAAATTAAAAATATTTAGAGGTCGCTCAAAGTGCTCAAAGATTTCCATGTATTTTATATGGGGAAAAAACTGTTCCTAGAAATGGTATAGAAATCTTGAAAATCAATATTTTTCGATCGGAAAACTCTGGTACTCTTCAGGAGACTTCGTGTAGCAATACCCAATTGTTTATTTAACCATTGTTTAGTACTAAAGATTTTTTTATTTATCCCCCATTGCATTTTCAGGAATTTTCTGAGGGTTTTGGCGGACCTATAAAATATAGTTACTATGAAAAACTTTTTAAATAAATAATTGGATATTATTATTGGGAATCTCATGAAGAGAATCACAGTTTTCCGAACGAAAAATATTGATTTTCAAGAATTCTATACCATTTCTACAAAAAGTATTTTTTTCTCCATATAAAATACATGGAAAACTTTGAGCGCTTTGAGCGACCTCTAAATATTTTTTTTGATTTCGAAATAAAAAGCAGGGGTATATTTTTTGTATATATAGAAAACTCCTTGGGGCTGAGAGCATAAAAATTCTGTCTTTACTTTTCCCCACATGCATTTTTCTTTGAACCACCCTAATGTACATACATGTGAATTAATTTTTTTTTCAAGCCATAATTGCTTTGACATTCTTATCTATTGCTTAATACTGT
>NW_016199958.1:0-2580 GCF_001687245.7 Rhagoletis zephyria | reverse complement strand
AAAAGCGAAAGGATTGGATACGTCTACTGCATTGTTGTATTATGCGACGCGGCACTATTGGCAGACGGAAGAAGGAAATGCGCTTATAAGGAAGTGCACTGCATAAAAAAACACACACACACACACACATGAGCTACCAAAGCAATGGCACTTAGCCGATACAAACCTGGTTGTTCTGGTAGTTGCGCGCATGTGGCTGCTGAGGGGCAATGAAGTACCTTAGTGACTACTACTTGGGATGCATTGCAACGTTGGCGTTCTGACAGCAAATCAATGCGAAATGAACTCATCAAAATTCCAATTGTTGTCAATGCGCTGCTTGGTATGTATTTGTGGTTTTTGTGCTGTTACTGAAACACAACGGGAACACGGACATGCATCGGTCCGAATANATTTTTTTGATTAAATATACTATATAAGGTATAAATCCAGTTTAGAAAACTATTAACTCACTTTCAGAACATATATATTTCCCAGGTCTAAAGCCGTACTGATTAGACCCACACGCCATGTTCGATAATATCTCATAGCCGATGTTCAGAAGGCTGATACCATGGTTGTGCCTTTCTTGTAAATTGGGAAGGGCATGCGTTCAATCGACCATATTTCTATACAAGAGTTTATCCGTGCATCTTTCAAGTCTTCGTCGCCGTATTTGGATAGCTCAGATGCCGGCCGTCATCTCCAGTCGTGAAATTGATTTGCGTACCTCGTCATAGTAGGGCTTTAACACATCGGTTATGTCATCATCGACTGGCGCTTCGGGCTCATTTTCTCTACTACTTTCGGTGATACTACCATTCAATAGGTTGGAAAATTTTTCCCTACATAGTTTAAGTACGTTCTTGACATCGGTCTCTAGGTCGCCGTCGTTGCTCTTACAGAAATTCGACCCGCTGTTGAATCCTTCCGATGGTCGCCTAACTTTATATCATAAACTTGTCAGATGTTTTTCTTGTTGCCCTAATTTTAAAGCTTTTTGCATTGACGTGTCTCCTTTCAGCTAACGATTTCGATCCCATATGACTGGTGTCACGCCCGATTGCAAAGATCTGGTTACCTCCTTAGCGGAAGTAAGTGATACGATTTATCGCTGGGGTTTGGGAGTTGTATAGGGCTCTCAGATATTGCGACTGCATTCTTCTATCGTCGCTTTCTTTGTGCATTACTTAAGGCGCGCTTTCCTTTAGCTGTAACATCATTAACTTGATGACTAAGTAGCAATAGTTCAATGTTCAAATCAAGGTTGATCGATACTTTTTTGGGACTACTTAAAATTTTTTTTCGGGATTTTTTGGTTTATTTTGTGAAATATGCGATTTTTCGCGATTTTTTGTGTTTAATTTTTTGAGATGGTGTATTTCGGGACTTGTTTAGGAATTTACGGATTTTTTCGGGAACTTTCGAGATTCTTCCAGTAGTTTACTAGATTTTGCAGATTCTTCTGGTTTTATCATTCGAATTTATCGGGATTTTGTCTTAATTTTTTTATGATTTTTTTTATTATTTTTTTTTGGGGAATTTTCGGGATGCCTCTTGTTTTTTTTAGAATTATTTGGGTGAACTTACTGACTTTTCGTTATCTTGGGCATTTTCTCGAACTTTTCGTACAGATATTATTTTTAGGAATCTTTCGTTATTTTTCACGGCTTTTGTTTTGGGATTTTCAAAGTTTAATTGGATTTCTTCGGGAACTTGTGACATTTTTTAAGGTTTTTCCTGTATTTTTTGAGATTCGTTTTTGTGATTTTGCAGGAACTTTTGGGTTTTCGCGGGGCCTTTCCGGATTTTGTGATTTTTCTTGTCTTGTTTTTCGGAATATTTCGAGATTTGTTGAGCACTTCTAAGAATATTTTCGGGAACTATCTTCGTTTTAGGTTTGAAAATTTTTCATAGGCTTATTGATTTTTTCAGTATTTTTTGAGATTTTTTCGGGACTTTTGTGAGATTTGTGATTTAGGGCATTTCAAAATTTGTGTGTTATTTTTCGGGCACTTTTTTGATTTTATTTTTATTTTGATTTTTATTTTTGGGTTTCTTCGTATTTTATTGAAAAAATGTTCGTAAATTTGTTGAATTTTTATACGATTTTTAAGGGCTCTGCCGGATTTTTCGTGATTCTGTCATTATCGTTGCCTGGATCACCACTTCACTTCAGACCACCAACGGAGGTTTCGTCGTGTAGGCTAAATTTTCCGACTATACAACCAACATAATTTTCTTTGCCCCTCCTAGCAATAAATTCAGCAATCACGATTTTTTGTAGGCGGGATCAGCGTTCCTAAGTACAATCTACGGCATTGTGTAAGCAATATTTGATCCTACCGGGGTGCGGGCGCAAATTACCGAGGTGTTCATTATCAAAAGACGGATCTCATCCGAATTTATAGTGAGTCCCTCGTGAGTGAGACAGATTCTGCAGGCCTGCAGGATAGGCTCCACTGAACCTTCGTTTCATTGTGGCGTAGCACAAGGCTCCACACGGGTGGTTGACCGCATACCGCACATGAGTTGCTCGCATTACCCAGAGCGCGCGAAGAGTAAAAATTAAATATATCCGAGCAACAATAAGCCCTGCTA
>NW_016199957.1:0-2580 GCF_001687245.7 Rhagoletis zephyria | reverse complement strand
ATACTTTTGTGCATTCACAGTTTTTATACCCACTTGAGTATTTACGTTGGACAAAAGCATTGTCTCCAAAAGAATATTTTTTAAGAATTTTCGACCAAACTTGATTCACCACAACGCAACGAGTGGAATGCATTTGTAGGCTGAAAAGCTCCCAGCCTATGCATGCATATGAATAAGAGTATGAATATGAAAATGGATACGAATATGAATATTATTATGAATATGAATATGATTATGAATATGAATATGAATAAGAATATGAATATGCATATGAATATGAATATGAAAATTAATGTTTATATGAATATCAATATGAAAGTGAATATGAATATGAATACGAGTATGAGTATGAGTATGTATGAGTAGGTATACCTAATAATATGGATGTGGATATGAACATGCCAATCAATACGAATATGGGTGATTATGAAAATTTATATTTTTGCGAGCTTTTCGTAGCGTGTATCTTGATACTTTCATACAAATAGAGGTATTCTACCAGAGGTCAGCATGGATAGAATCACAGAACGTTGTAAACTACTGATTTTCTGCACACTCTGCTACTCAACGTTCCGCAAACATAACGTTAAAACGTAAAAATAGAGGTGTTTAATCAATCTTCAAGAAACGACCGAAAATTATTAAGAAAAAATCGCAACAATTTTTTCATTGTCAAATAAGTGCAACNCAAATAAGTGCAACAAAAAAAAAATACCGTAAAATACCAAAAATTTGCGTAAAATTCTGCATAGCTCCTAAAAATCTTAAAAAATTGCAGAAAGTCAAGGTCAAAAAGAGCGCCGCGGTAATTGCGAAAAACACACAAAAAAAGCCAAAAAAGACTGGCAAAATATCGAAATATCAACTAATTTCTTTGAAAAGTCTAAAAAGAATACGTTGAAAATATTCCTAGGAAGAAAATTCCAATAAAAACCAAACATTTTCGATGAAATTTCGAAAAACAATAAAAAATAACAGAAAGCTCGAAAAAAATCGATTAGTCAATTGATGCCGCTGCAAAAGTCCACAAAGTACGAAAAAAAAAAATTTTATTGCCGATAATTTAAAAAACCGATAGGACTAAAAAAATACTGAAACCTCCTGTATGATCTAGAAAAGTCTTAAAAAGTTAATAAAATTTCAGAAAATTTCTCATACATTCCCAAAATGTGATCAAGAAAAATCTAAAAACCACAAAAAATACCAATAGACCCGTGAAAAATATCGAGAAACATATTAGTTTCCTCGTATGATCTCAAAATATACGATAAATTATCGAAAATTCCTCGCATAATTCAAAACGAAGCCCTAAAAAGTTTCGTAAGAGACTTAAAAACACCGAAGTCTTGTAAAATCCAGAAGAAGTTTTTGGGGGAATCATGCTAAAGCTCAAAAAAACTCTAAAAACTGCCGAAGGAACTTCGAAAACTCAGAAAAAAATACAAAAACGTCCCGAAAATATGTAGAAATCGTGGAAGGTCCCTTAAAAGACGGAAAAGTTCTGTGCAATCCTGAAAAGCCTCACGAAAATTTTTGAAAAACTCTCGACAAATCACTGTGAATCTCAATAAAAAGTTTAAAAAAGTCAAAAGAAAAACCAACCCAAAACAATAACAAAAAAAGTACCATCTCCCAAAATTATCGAGAAGTCAATTAGTATGTCTGATTAGCAAAAACGTAAAAGTCCGGTAAAATCAACGGAGACTCCCAAACCAATTATTCTTGTACCAGTAGACTATTCATTTTCTTTTGCATAACGGAGATTCGTAACGCTTCATTTATGAAGAACATTTAGTTCACACCGTTTATGTTTCAATGAGCACAATCTGGCAGTTCTCTGGTATCCCTTAGGCAAACCAAATATGATGGAGCCCCTAAAGCAGACACACGTTTTAATGGCACATAAAGCATTGTAACTGTTTCCCGAGAAAGAAACGCTACTAGAAAATACTTTTTACATGATTAACACTCTAGGCCGCGGCTTTCAGAGCCAGTGGCTTATATTTTCTTCAAACAATATTGTAAAAAGTACATATCTATATATTCGCTGCTAGGAACAAAAATATTATGTAAGATTAGGTAAGTAAATTTAAGCTAAGACGTAAAGAGTGCGCCAGTTGGCACTATGCAAACTCTAAAAGGCCAAAGCAATGATTGTGCTTCCAATTAATGCACCACTTTTCCCTTCATATCCTTATGATTTTCGTGCCAATACAAAAAGATCGCCATCTCAAAATTACTATTAACAAAAACTTGCCTTTTAACTAAATGCAACTTTCAGCGCCAAATGTTGAGTTTAGTAACTTTTCCCACTTTAATGATTTTTTTTCTCACCCTGCAATCCTTTCAATTTTCGCAATCAGTTTACGCCAATTTGCCATTGCTTGTCGCGCATTTCCGCTACACACCCTTTCCTAACCAAACTTGCACGCGCGATTTACTTTCACTTACACCCGCCTATTTATACGAAGAAAAATAAACACACAAGCGCATATGCTAACACCCACACAATAAGCGACAGTTGTAGGTACTTGCGATTACTTCCTACAAATTAAACTTTCACTAAATTACGAAAAGTTA
>NW_016199956.1:0-2580 GCF_001687245.7 Rhagoletis zephyria | reverse complement strand
AATTATTTGGTAAGATAAAATACCGGAAATTAGTTTGAATGAATCAGCTATTAACCGTATGTTATTTCTATACGAATTTCTGTAGAGCACGTACCGGGTGGTTGGTTGATTTTTAGTTGAGCTGAATGCTTAAATTAAATAAGACACCGATTTGCTTCTGACTATGCTCCTAATTCGTGACACATTGGGCGCGTTCGTAAGACCTCCATATGTAGCTATTGTGTAACCGTTGACTGTTTGTCCTAGAAACGCACAGTTGAGTAGTTACTCTCAGTTCAACAGTTGACAACTTTCCGCCATGTACTCTATCGAACAATTTTTTCGATACCAGAACTCAACGTGTTTTGCTTAGCCTAAACAGATGATCAAAAAGATTGACTACGCTTATATGCATTAACGTATCTGCATACATATAACCAATTATTTACATATGTGCGCTGAATTCGCCGATCTCTTGTTACACTATTTTATTCCTTTGATTTTACATGGTAAATAAAAGGTTGTTTTTTTAAAATAGTTTTGAAATGAAACTTCTTAGGCAGCGGTATCGCAAAAATGGAGAGTGAAATTTTTAAAACTGAAAACGTTACATGAGTAAGAAGGATGATAGAGTATAGATAAAGGGAAAAAAGGAAGAAAACGACGTATGCACAGCAATACAAAGCGATAGCACAAAAATCTTCAACGCGCATGCATAGTATGTACTTACAAACATAGGTACATATATATGTGCATATGTATGTATGAATCCATTTTGCATTTCAGTGCTGCTGGTAGCGGCAAAGTTAATAACCAGGGTGGGCAAAAACTCGGAGTTCGAGCGAGCGAGCGAGCAAACTCCTACTCAATGCCTCGCAGGCAACGAGGCGCGCGCAGCTCGTACTCGTAGCAGCAATGAGGCGAGGCACGAGAAGTTTGGCTTGCTCGGCAAACGAGCGAGCGTTGCTTGTTTGCTCGCGCTCCTATTAAACGAGCGAGGCTGTTGTGTGTTGCCTCGCTCGCAGTGCGAGGCGAGTAGCTGTCTGCATACTCGCTCTACTAGGTAAGACGAGTGAGGGACGAGCGAGCGCTCTGAGTGTACTATACAACACATGCATTTTTGTGCATAAAAATGTGGGAAAGTAGTCAATAGATTATATACGAAAGTATGCTAATATTTGTATGTACATATGTACATATGTATATAAATATGTGAATATTATATTAGGGCAGCATTTAAAACAACAAATAAAATTTATTACATACATACGCATAGATTGTGGAATAAAATATTTTTTTGGGTTATATACATACATATGTACATACATAACATGCATATTTATATATGTTTTTTTTTACGAGGAGGAAGCATCGAAAGCCTGTACCCGTCAGTGTGGGACTTTAACCCGAACTAAACCTCCTACTGTCCATGTACCGATCCCCCCGGTACCACAGTCAAGTATTCCGTCGGGAGGCGGTTTGAGCACTAAGCTCGCACGTACGTTCCAGTCAATGTACTCAGTCCTGGGCTGTACCTAATAGGCTCTGCCACGTCTTAATGATAGTGAAGCTCTTTTCTTTTTCTGCTATGTATTTATTTAAGTATCTTTACCTGAAGTTAAAACCATATACAAACACGGTACTTCTATACTAACTATTTAAGATCATGTTAAGATGATTTTCTTGTAGCGGTCGGGCCAGATTTTGAGCAGCCCCTTCGCTGGTAGTTTTGTTGAGCAGGCATTCAGAAATATAACCCATGTACGTTTATGTGTACTGCCTTGGCGGTTGAAACGGCCTAGGTTCCAACCCGCGCTTTTGCATTACATACCTATTGCACGGCTTTTCCGCTCTGGACATCTCAAACATTTCATAATTGACGCTATTTCACTGCTGGCTAAACTCCATCCCTCTCTACCTCTCAGCATATAATTTACTACCGCTTCTGGAGACAGTGCTGCACTGATATACTGTTGGAGGCTACGTCTCTGTTCGCTGAATCGCGGGCACAGTAGAAGTATGTGCTCCGGGTCTTCGATGGTGCCTTTTCCGCAGAAGTCACAGTACGGATCACTATCGTGTTTGTATTTGTAAAGGTACGCCTTGAAACAGCCATGACCGCTTAAAAATTGAGTTAGATGGAACTCTACTTCTCCATGAGACCTCTTTGTCCATCGTTAAATATCCGGAGTACAGCGATGCGTCCATCGCCCCTTAGTTGAGCTGTTCCATTTGCGCTGCCATTCTAACAGGCTGTTTTGCCGTGCATGGGTTCTCTGGAGCTCGTCTCTTTGGCTTGAAAACAACATGACCGATTCTTTGGCCAAGATGTCAATTAGAAGCAGACCGGATATCACGAACGCCGCGTCGTCTAAAATCATTTTAAACGCGCTGCAAACACGTAGTTTATTTATATATGTATGTATGTATGTACGTTTTTATGTATGTATGTATTTATGTATGTATGTATTTATGTATGTATGTATTTACATATGCATGTATTTTGTCTTTACAGAGAAAAGTAAGTAACGAAGATATTATATTCTTAAGCACTAGTTAACACCCCAAAATAGTGTGCTACTTGAAGCAGTTATGCTGTAT
>NW_016199954.1:2407-2581 GCF_001687245.7 Rhagoletis zephyria | reverse complement strand
CAATCAGTTGTATGGGGGAAATAAACAGGTTATAGTGACCCGATCTTTGCTAATTTTGCTGTAAACTTTCTGTTGACAATGAGTGAAAATAGTGCGAAATATCATGTTTCTAGCTGCATATATTTAGAAGTTATAACAAAGAATCTCATATCTGAACAATCAGTTGTATGGGAG
>NW_016199954.1:1940-2310 GCF_001687245.7 Rhagoletis zephyria | reverse complement strand
AGTGACCCGATCTTTGTTATTTTCACTGTAAGAATTCTGTTGATAATCGTTGGAAGTATTGCAAAATTTCATGCATTTCATTCTAGCTGCATAAATCGAGGAGTCATAACGAAAATTCTCATAACTGAACAATCAGTTGAATGGGAGATATATGTTATAGAGACGCGATCTTTGTTATTTTCACTGTAAATATTCTGTTAATATTGAGTGAAAACGGTGAGAATTTTCATGTTCCTAGCTGCATAAATGGAGAAGTTATGGCAAAAAATCTCATATCTGAACAATCAGTTGTATGGCGGCTATAGGTTATACCGACCCGATCTTCGCCATTTTCTCTGAAAGTATTCTTTTGATAATGAGTGACAACAGT
>NW_016199954.1:0-1803 GCF_001687245.7 Rhagoletis zephyria | reverse complement strand
AGCTATAGGTTATAGTGACCCGATCTTTGTAATTTTCACTCTAAGGTCTCTGTTGATAATGGGTGGAAGTATTGCAAATTTTCATGTTCTTATGTGCATAAATGCAGAAGTTATAACAAAAAATCTCATATCTGAACAATCAGTTGTATGGGAGCTATATGTTATAGTGGTCCGATTCTTCCGGTTCCGACAAATGATTAATACATTATAAAAGTACACCCACCTACCAAATTTGATCCGGATATATCGAAAACTGAGAGACTAGATGGCATACAAACAGACAGACAGACAGACGGACAGACGGACATGGCTAAATCGACTCAGCTCGCCGTTCTGATCATTTAAGTATACATTTTAATGGGTCTATCTCTTCTTATTCTGGTACTTACAAACATCGGACCAAAGTTATAATACCATTTCATGCTCATGAAAGGTATAAAAATTATGTACACTTTCATACCTCCAACAAATAAAACTACCTAAAATATGAACGAATTCCAAAGCATGTCTCTTTTCTGTCCGCTTGACGTGAAATTCCCCATTCGTTAAAATAAAAGCGACAAGAAAAATTTATATTTCTCTGTTAGAGTTTGCAATTTTAATGGAATAAATATGTAGTCTTTCTTCACTTTCTTGCATCACTTAGCTATGTTTGACAACAAAAATTATCCAAATTGTTTACTGAATTGTGCTGGAAAGCGTTTCTTAACACAAAAACTTTGCAGAACGGAACCAAAAAGAGAGCGTAAAAAACGAGAGAGCAGAAATTTCGCCAAAATTGCAGTCATATGTTTTAGAAGCAGCTGTTCAAACCGCAAAAGGAAAAATTTGGCAAGTGCATCGTTATCAAAACACATTAGGGGTATTCTCGAAATCTTGCAAAACCATTGCATGTAGCACAACAACATTTTTTAACGCTACAAAATATGCAACGTCTGGACCCATGCACATATTTTGCAAAAAGCATAACAAGATAAATGCGTCTCTGTGCTAGCTGTTTTGTTCTTGGAATTGCTACATATTTCTCTAATTCCTCTCATCTCGTTCACTTCATTTTTTTTGGCTGTATCTTGTTATTGTATTTGATACAGAATTTCGCCTCCAAATTTGGAATAGTATTTTTGCATTTTCAGCAATCCGTGCATCGTGCAAAACTTCGAGAATAGCCCTATTGAAATATTGAAGAATGCAAGTATTTGTGCATGCATTTGAAGATGTGTGTGTGTGTGCATTAGGGTTGTTAGGATTGTTTTATATCGAAGAAAGTATACCCCTATTTTTTTATTCTGAAATCAAAAAATATTTAGAGGTCGCTCAAACCGCTCAAAGTTTGCCATGTATTATATATGAGGGAAAAACAACTTTCCGGGGAAATGGTATGGAATTCTTGAAAATCAATATTTTTCGATTGGAAACTCAGGTTCTTCCAATAACAATATCCAATTGTTTAACAAATTTTTCAATGCTAAAGTTTTTGTGTTTATCCCCCCATTGCGTTTGCTGGCATTTTCTAGTGGTTTTCGGGGACCTATAAAATATAGTTAGTATAAAAAAATGGTAAAAAAATAATTGGGTATTATTACTGGAAAGCTGTTGAAAAGAAACGAGAGTTTTCCGGTCGAAAAATATTGATTTTCAAGCAATCTATACCATTTCTACGAAAAAAGGTTTTCCCCTATTAAAAATACATGGACAACTTTGAGCGCTTTGAGCGTCCTCTAAATATTTTTTGATTTAAAAATAAAAAATAGGGGTATATTGTTTCGGCTCGGGGTGAGAGCATACAAATTCCGGCTTTAATTT
>NW_016199952.1:0-2581 GCF_001687245.7 Rhagoletis zephyria | reverse complement strand
TAACTGTTTTATTATCGTTATTATTATCGCTATCGATGAATTTATTTCCTATAATTTTCAATACAAAAAAAGCAGTCTTGTTATCGTTTTCGTTATTACCGCTATCAATTTCATTGTTATTTTCTACGACACATCCACCAAAAACAATATTTGTGTAGGTTTTGTTATCGTTATAATTACCGGTTTCGGATAAATTCAGATGATATTTGTATGTATGTTAATAACGCTTTTGTTCTGTTTATCAATTTGTTACGATTATCGGTATTGTTATCGCTTTCGGTATTGTTATCGCTTTCGATATTTTTAGCCTTTTCGATATTGTTAGATATTTTGTTTTCATTAAAAAATCGCAATTTTTATCGTTATTACCGTTATAAATTTCATTAAATATTGTTATTGTCGGCGATATATTTCCCGAAAGCAACATATTTATCACCTTTTATATCATTGCGATTATCGATATGAGTATCGCTTCAGATATCTTTAACATTTTCGATAATGATATATATATTTTTCTTTATAAAAATAGGTANGCGATAATTATCATCATCGTTATAAATATCGCTTATGTTATTTTTATCGATATGTTTATCGGCAATACTATCGGTATCAATATTAATATTATTAACCCGGCTTAAATACTCGCAAACATCTTTCAAGCTCTTTACTTTTTGCCTACTAGGTAAATGAAGCAATTTCACCCAATCAGCTCTCGTCTTCTCTACAAGTTTTTTGTCTACCAGTTTTTGTCATTTTCACTTTCACTTTCATTGTTGTTTGTGCATTTTATGTTATGCCAGTAATATTTTTATACCCTTTCTCATTTTTTTTGTTCTCCGAAATTATTGCTAAAATACCCACAACAGACCCTATACTCTTTACAAGAAAATATAAGTTCCCAGTGTGGAGACCCCCCAAGATAGGTAGCATCGAGCGGTCAATTGAAGACTACACAAAGTATTTGGGAGTAGTCTGGGCCAGTAAGCTGATGTGGAAGTGCACTGTTGAGTAAAGGGTGAAGAAGACCAGTAATGATGCTACACAGCAATAGTCAGACCAATACTGCTCTACAGCGCTTTGGTGTGGTGGAATGCCGCAAAAAAGTCATCATATCTCGGGAAAATGGAGAAGGTTCAGCGTCTTGCGGCACTGTGCATCACAGAAGCGCTGAGGTCCACTCCAACGGCTGCTCTTGAAATGATCCTCAGTTTCCCGTGCTGCTAAGTCCGCAAGTAGATTGACGGCCATAGCAGAATTCAACTCGGAACCTTTGGGCACAGCTCAATTGGGCCGGGAAACACAGGCAGCACGGACTACATGGCATCTAAATTTAAGTGGAAACGAAGGTTTCGCACAACGATTGTGCAGCAGGGATGGCGCAAGGGAATGAAACCTAGCCGTAAAAATCCCTAAACATTTTCAGGGACGGCTCTGAAATGGCAACGGGAGTCGGTGCCGCGATTTACTGCCAGAAACTGAACGTCAGGCGGACAGATGCATGTAGGCTTTACGTGATAACCTGCCAAAAGGCTTTGAACACGGTGCCGGCATTTGGTACCACGGATTAATTTTTGCATTAACGTCAGACGGACAGTAAGGTTACCTGACCATTGCAGCATACTTCAAGCAGAGGTTTTCGCAATAAGGATAACAGTAGAGCCATTGACAGGCTGCCCCGCCACAAGGTAATGAAATAGCAGATGAGACTGCCTAGAACGCTCCCAGTCTGACTCTCGACCAGAAACTACATTAGTATATCACTTCAACACTTCTACAACGAAATAGATGATAATATGATTAGGCAGTTCAGGGCTAGATGGAAGGAGTTAACCACTTGCAAAACTACAAAAATTATGTGCGTTATGTTGCGGCCTTCGAAGGAAAACTGCAGAGTTATTACCAGATTGCTTACTGGGCATATTCGGTGCAAGAAGTGTTGTGAGCGGTAGACCAGAGAAAGCTTGGAGCATCTTCTCTGCCTATGTCCTGCACTGTCCAAAACACGACAGAGCAGGGAGAGGACATTTCAAAAGTTGAGCTTAAATTTCTACTTAAATTCGCAAAAAGAGTTGACATCCTTTGTAATGTCTACTTTAACGCGTAAAAACGAGCTCCAGCTGCCAACGTCAAGGACCTACCGGTCTATGTGCGACTCCACCATAGCCACGATAACCACAATTTTTCAGGCGGAGGCTAAAGCCATATTTCTACATGCGGCTACCGAAAAGAAACGAAAATATTTTTAAGCTATGGCCAGGCAGCGCTCAAGGCTCTCTGTTCATACGAATTTAGGTCATCACTAGTCCTTGAGTGCATTGGGAAACTTAACTCCCTTAGTAGGTAAAACAACATCCAGAGGGAAATGAGACGGCTAACGGCCCTAGCCCTTTCTGGAAGTAGTCTAATATTTTTAAGGAATAACTCAGGGAGGAGGAAAATGCACTAAGGGATCTAAACTGCCGTCGCTAAGTAGGACTGCGCCAGGCAAAGAGTCTACTGATAGGATACAACAATAACATATTCCGAGTCCTGATTAACCTCCCAAAGGAGAAACTAAGTATACTAACAAGTATCCTTACAC
>NW_016199951.1:0-2581 GCF_001687245.7 Rhagoletis zephyria | reverse complement strand
TTGGAATCTTTTGTATTTTTACATTTATGTACATATGTACAATAGGGTCTTCGATTATTATTTTCCCTTTTCCGAAACCGGGTTTCTAGATATTCGCAAAAATTGAAATTTGCAAAACCCGGTACCCAGTTTTGAAATTAATAAACAAAAACGAATACACCGGTTTTATTTTACATTGTTTTAATACAGTGAAATACTTATGCTGGTATGTAGTTATGATCAAAAATTACAATAAAACTGTGGACAGCAAAGATAGCTTTCCCAGCCAGCAAAATCATCGTAAATGAACTCGAAACTGGATATTTTCTCGAATAAAAACCGGCTAAATAGTCGTTTATGATAGCCGTTTACGATTCGTTTTCGAGTACTTTTTCGCTTGAAATTGTCGAGCGCCTACGAACAGTCGTAAACGGATCGAAAAAGCACTCGTATGCGAATATTATATATAATAAAATATTGTGGTTCGAGAAAAATTTACAACAGAATGGAAATTTTTTCTTGTGCTGACAAATTACTACAAGCCTCTTTTTTTATTTTGTTTTTGTTTTATCGTTTACGAGCCTTTCTCTAACTTTTCGCCGATCGAGAATCGTAAAATGTAGTAAAATGTTCGTAAAATGTACGTTTTCTTGCTCGCTGGGTATTTGAAAATAATTTAAAGTCACACAAATGGAAAAACAAAAAATATTGAAAAATGATATAATAGGTGCGTTCGTTTAAAATCTCCAGCAGAAACCAACCAACTGCCAAATTTCGGCGAAATGTCATCTGTACTCTCACAAGAGAGAAATATCCAAAATAGTACGCGAACAGAAAATTTGCAGAAACTTGCAAGTTAGACGAACAGCTGATATAATTTTTGTTTACATACAAAAGTGTAAAATTTAAAACGTACGAAAAGTCATCGCAAAGTGTTATANAAGTCACATAGCAGGCAGCCAAAAAGCATATAAATACCAAAACTCGGAAAATGCAATTTTTTTTGTTTACAAAAATTGCAACCATATGTTTTGTGATCATATGTTTTCGTGTTGGATAATTTTTGCTGACTAAAATTTTGCCAGTACAAAATGAACGCTTGCTCTCTCAATTTTTGTGTGTTGGATAATTTTTTGTCGTTATCGAACGCCATCCAGTAAAAATTTGAAAAACTATTACAAATTTTTGACTTGTCGAACGCACCTAAAGCAAAATATGTACACAGTTTTTTGTAGATCAAAAGTAAACCAAATAAATTAGTGAAAAAATCACGTTTGGTCTTGTTTTAACATTTTAACACTTTACAGCAATTTTTCTGACATTTTTTCGGTTTTGAGTAGCGCTCTTGCCGCCGTAGCCGAGTGCTTGGAGGTTCACTGCAACACCAGACCATTTTTTTCAAATAGTGATCACCCTCGGTGGTGGAGTAAAATTGTAGTTCTCGATCTCTCGATTTGTGTCACAACATAAAGAGCAGAACAAGATCGTTCAATCTTGTGCGCAGGCTTGTTCCTTACCCTTCTTATCCGGACCAGCAGTGAGTCCAACCAAAGACCAGAAACCTATTTCTGCTGCCTATGCCAGAGACAGTTCCATCTGTGCCCCACTTCGGTTTTGTGCAATTCCTGCAACGGATATTCTGCTTTTAGGTCGAATAGAGAATGGAACTTAAGGTATGTGGCCGCTATTCTTTAATCTGTGCGGTACCCGCTGCCTATACAGCCTTTAAACCGCGCAACTCTTCGGTGTAAGCAAGCACTTAAGGGGTTCCGCGGAGCTCACCTGAACAACATCCCGCTTTCATCCCGCTGCAAATTCCGTGTGAGGGCATAGCAGCAGCTCTTGGTTCCTCACACTGCCTGCTCTGTGTGTCAGCACAGAATATATTGCAAAGTGACATCAGTCCAATGCGATTATTACCTAGGTTGATGCCAGTTTCTAGTAAACAAGAGACTCATTCGATCCCTGGTGCAGAACTCATTGGCCGCATTCGTCGACTTTCTTTGACACAGCATCGCACACAGCGGCGAGCGCCAAAAGACCAATGTAGATAACCTCACTTATCCTTCACCCTACGCCCAGCGACCAGCCTCCCAAAGCAAACGAAGATGCTACAAATGAACTGCAACTGACTCCAGAGTAATTTTGAGGAGATAACCGTCTTCAAGAGTCTGCATGGATTTACGGATAGAGTTGGCTATGTTCCAAGAGCGTGTCTTACACAACAACGCACCACTGGATACAAAGTTCTCCGTAAATAATTGCATCCGACCACCTATGCTTAAACATCTTGCTCCATAAACCTTCCGGCTTTGCTTGCGCGCTTCAACAAAGCTTCCTCGGTCCTAGCCGGAAGCACTTCCACGACTCTACTTACATCAACAGATTTTCATCTTGGCCAACGTTAGTTCTCTGTAAGGTGGTCACTGCTTCTCTGGCGTAGGTAAGCATTTGTAAACCATAAGATCCATGCCCGCCCAACACGACGAAGCGCAATGACAAAATATACATTTCTTATTCGGTGATCGCGTCTCGTCGGATCCAAATCAATCCATCTTACGATGGATAAGTACAAGCGGCGAGTGATCAGAAGGCTATAAGT
>NW_016199950.1:0-2581 GCF_001687245.7 Rhagoletis zephyria | reverse complement strand
GAACCGATTGCTGAAGTTTGTCAACTCTACATATTGGTGTGGGGTTTAATGAGTTCCCTTGTGGTACCAGAACGAGTCCAATTCAGGGCCGAAGTGTGCTGGTTTATCCACCGTTAGATACTTAATCTAACACACTGTGGGCCTCACTAGGACACCCGAGCTCTTCATCTACGATAGGTCTCCGCTGACGGCATTCAAAGAGCAGTAGTTGACCTAGGTGTTGCTTGACTCACGATGAATGTCCTTTGATCCCTGCTATTAAGTCGCTGAGTTCAGCTGGTCGCCTACGTTTGGCTTTACCTGCTTTTTGAGATGAATGAAACGACTGCTGATGTGCCTCAGAGGAGGGTCGATTCCCTACGGTAGTATCCCTACAGGAACTGCTAACTCAACATGATGTTATGCTCTTTCAATGAGAGAATTTGTAAGTGATTGTAAGCCGACATTAGAAGTCTTTCCGTTGCAGTTTAAATTTGGAATTATGACAAGTCTGAAGATTTTACCACTGCACCTTAGTAGTCCTAGCGACCATACTGGCACAGCATAGTTTAGAAATCAAGCTGCTTTCATGCCCATCTTCTTCGTCAATTAGGTTTGATTCATAAAACTTAAACGATGCGGAGAAACACTTCTGTCTCTTTGACAAATGCGAAAACTTTTCTTGGCCCCTTTTGATGGCTGATTTGCCCCTATGAAGCTCTGCCTGTTAATGCTTCTACATTTTAAACGAAACTCCTTGTCTGTGCCCACGAGGTCCTCATCATAATGACAACATAATGGCGTAACATTAAAATAAACTACTTAAAATTGTCCACTCACAAAAATTTAGTTGGAATTCCCAAAAAAAAGTATTGCACACAAACTACTAACAAGCAAACATAATTGTAACAAAAACCACAAAAGTGAATATATAAAGTTTGGTTATTAAATTTAAGCTGCAACATTACGTCCCACCTCCCCCCTTTTCAAGAGGTAAACAATAACTGAGGCACACATCCACACATACACACACACACACACACACACACATTTATTTAGTTGGTTTTGTCAAAACAAAATGTTGCAAATGAAAAGTATACATTTTACAAGGAAGCGTAGGCAGCAGCAGCAGCTGAACGACAGCAACAAGCTTCGTACGCCACGGCAGCCGAGGCAAAAAGTTGTCTAACGGTATATGCTACGAGTACGAGCCAAAAATATCAGATGGCGCGTTATTAAAAACACAAAACACAGCAGACAGCCACACCAAATAATTTAGAGCAGCGAGTAGAGAGTGGAGCGTGGACGGCGTGCAGTTAAAAAACAAAAAAAAAAAACAAAAACTAAACTAAACAAATAGGTAATAAATAAGTAAATAAAAAATGGACGAATAAGCAAACAAGCGACAGGAAGCGCATACGAAACTGTCAACAGGACGAAGAAGAATGGCGTTTGCCTGGTTGGCTGGTTGGCCGTTTGGCTGGCTGCCTGGCCAAATTGTTGTGGGTGTTCATTCGCGCTACATACATACATACATACATACAACGTACTGTGACTTTCACTTCCGGCAACTTTTTTGCTGCACGTTCACTCTAAAAATACATAAATACTTCAAAAATTTTCGCCCGTTTGCTGTTGCTGGAAATTGAATTTTTTAGCTTCACTTTTATTTTTTGTTTGTTGTAGCAAACTGTTTTTTTGTGTATTTCGCATTCTTTTTTTTGCGTATTTTTGTTATTGTACCTTTATGTTCTGCTATGTTATTTTGCTTCTGAAATTGTTTCGTCACTCCTGCCGTGTGCCACCTGCTTTTCTGTGTGTTTAGTTTTGACGCTGCCCCTATGCGCTTATTTTCCGCTCATTCTCCCCACAAATGTTTACCTTTGTTTGTCGCGATTTTTTTTGCATTTTATTTGTTTCAATGTGCGCCTAAGAAGAACAACAGCTTTGAATGTTTTTTGTGCTGAGGTGTTTTGCCTCCTGAATCGCATTGAATTTTCACGCGTGTTTCGTGAATACATTGTGGATGTTTATTGTATTAGTTTTTGGGTAGGTTAAGGAACTTTTGTCTGTATTTGACACGCCGCCCAGTGGGCGTGTCGCAAATGGGGGACTTTTTGCCGAATCTCCTACCTGAAGGTAGCGCTTCACTTCCTCGCTAAAAGCGCCTTTTGTCTACTTTGTTTGCTACGCTGTGGCTAAGGAAAGGAAGCCAGATTTGCTGTTCACCCATCACCCACCTTTGGAACGGATTTGCGCTATAAATTCCATTGTTCGCTGTTTAAATCAAATATTTTATTTATCTCCCCAAAAGCTGTTGGGGATTTACGTTTACTTGGACTTACATTTGTATGCATATACCGAAAGATTTTTGTGAAATAAATTTAAATTTCTGGTTTTCTTTAATAACACTGGGTAACAACATTTTTTTCTTCATTCCTTTTTATTGTTATTGAGTATTTTTAGAACTTTGATGAAGAAATAGATAAGATGATTGCTAAGTAAAACATACATTTTTTTAAAGATGTATTCATGCAAATGGCATTTGTTATAAAAAAAAAAAAAAACACTAAAGCAGTCTCAAAAAAAAAAAAAAAAAAAA
>NW_016199949.1:0-2581 GCF_001687245.7 Rhagoletis zephyria | reverse complement strand
CAACTGCAGATTTGTTTATGTTTTCAGTTTTGCTTGAATCAACGAACTTCTTGTTTGCATACACACTCGTACACATATACGTACGCTGGTGTTGGTGCTGGCGCTTCCATTTGAACATACATACATACATACATATTTATTTGCTTGCATTTGTATGTTTGTCTGTCACACGCTTGCAGCGCTGCATCACTCTCTTGTCAATTGCTTACTTATTTGTTTTGATTTATATTTATTTTGTATGTAATCAAATAGTCTGACGGTTTGACAGTCCGCCGCCTGTCTTGTCTGTCGTTCAGGCTGCCTGCTGGAGTACTAAGTATTGAGCACGTTTTGAGTGATAGTTGCATTCCCTGTAGAGTCCTCTGCTTGCCGAACAGTGCATCTTTCGGTGGAAGGAAGTGCTTCAGTCACTCACTCGCTAGCTGTGAGCTATCACACTTGTCTGGTTGTTGTGTTGTTGCCAGTAGTATACCCTTTATATGTGGGTTGTTTCAAGTGTACAACAAACATTGCTTTCACGTTATAGATTTTATTATTATTTTTGCTATTGTTGTTTTTATAGCCTGTAGATATTTTTATTTTATTTGTTTAGTACAGACTGCTTGATTGCTTGTGTATTTGTTTATACAAATGTGGCAAAGAGAAGATTGCAATCCATTTACCGAACTCTCAAATCGATTCTCGAGTGGTNTTGTGTTACCGGTTTACATACCGATCACATAGCAGTGAAAATCACTTAGATTGGTGCCATATAAAGTATATCTTCCATACCTCTGATTGTTTAGATGCGATTTTTTATATAAGTATGTAACTCCTCTATCGATGTATGCAGATGTATTCAAAATCAGTAATCTGTCAAACTAAAATTTGCAGATGTTCATGAAAGGTATGAAGCCTTCGGCATAGCCGAAGACAGCGCTGCTCTTACTTGTTTTAAATAAATTTCCAATCAAATCTGGCCACGAACAAAGGATTACGATTTATGAATGTACCTCTGCCGGCTGGTTCACTAAGAGAGCCATTCGAGAAATGCCCTGGATGACGAAAGGCCAGAAATATGCTCGGCGTCATGTAAAGAGGGTATATATTCGGTGTCATCCAGCCACAATCCGCATCACGCCCCAGCGGAAGAGAAGACGATGTGACCAAGGGTCAAACATCAACTCGAACCAATATCCCGTTTACTCCAATATACGCGCACGCCTCTGTGCAGCAAGAAATGTGCGACCAAGAATGCAAGGAAAGCTCAACATCGACAACACCCGACTCTCACACCTCCTCTCACAGAGCGCTCTTTAACAATCAGATATATGAGAACAGTGGAACCCCATTACCGAAGCCCAAGTAGTAGTCGAAAAGAAGTGCGGAATTTTTATCAGAAAGTCCATCAGTGGACAGAAAGAACTTAAAATTTGGAGGGAAGACTTTTCCTTCTATTGGATAGTAACAATGCTGAAACCAGTGGAAATGCAAACCCGAGCTCGAGAACTGGAATTTGAGTGTGTTCTGCCCAACACACAAAGAAGGCGACCCCACCAAATCCGCCAACTACCGCGGAATCAGTCTTTTAGCACAAACGAAAACCTATTCTATACAAAACGCTTAACGGACGTAGAATCCTGTCAGTATCCTTAGGGTACTTGAAGCCTATAAACCTGTTTTCATTAATCTCGTTATATTTAACTCTGTTTATTTCCACATTTAGCTCTGTTTCATTTTATCTCAATCCATTTTAACGTTTAATTTTAGACCTATGGCGTCACCTTTTCTACCAAAAAATGTTGCCCTCTCATTGCCCTCTTTGCACAAACACTACGCAGAAGGCAATAAAAAGCAGCATTTTTTGAAGAAAGAAAACGTCATTACTATTTCACTTCAAAACGTCACAGAAGTTTATACAATACTTTAATCCTAACCTTCGTTTCCTTTTAAGCTATTACGAGCATTACATCAATAAAATTGTGTTAAATAAAAATTTTCGTATAAGAGAAAATGTTAAGAAATCAGCTCATTGCGGTTGCCGAACAAAGCAGTACGAGGTGGAAAGGGCGTTTAACGTTTTCATAATTTCTGTTTAAATAAAAATGCACACAAAAAATATGCAGCTTCATGTATACAAAGCTACTTCAGCATTGGCATTAATTATGTGGCAAGTAAAATTGCCAAGAAAAAAGTCGATTATAAATTTTTTTCTACGCAAACTATTCAACTTTGTCCTTTTACTGTCCTTTGATCAGCGCAGCGGCAAAGCGGCGCCTTTAGTCTAGCACAATTTTGGCATTATTGAATGCCTTTTTTTATTTGTTAACAACTAGCTTTGGGGGTTCAAAGACATTCTTCGCTTCTAGCGATTTTCATTTTTTAAGTTTTCTACTTTTTTTGCGTGAATTTAACAAAGTTTTAATTAGTCTTGTATACAATACATGGATCCATGGTTGACGCGCGGCATGGATGATTAATTAAAAATTTTCTCAAAGGCTACAGAAACAAAGCAATTACAAGCTGAAGCGCTTTTATGAGCAGCCAAAAAAGGCAGTAGTGCAGATGCTTTATGGGTAAAAGTACCTAAAGGAATTTGGAT
>NW_016199948.1:0-2581 GCF_001687245.7 Rhagoletis zephyria | reverse complement strand
GTTCGTATGGGAAGTGCTACGGCCCCTTTACATATAGATTTTTTTAGCCCAAAACCATACTTTCCAGTTTCAAAAATATCGGCTCAGCCANAGAAATTCGGTTCGTATGGGAAGTGCTACGGCCCCTTTACATATAGATTTTTTTAGCCCAAAACCATACTTTCCAGTTTCAAAAATATCGGCTCAGCCACTCTCGAGCCTGGCAAAACTAAAAAACGGCTTTCAAAATATATATTAGTTGAGATATATTATATATTATAATTATATTTTGACAGTATCCGTTGTTTCTGATTGGCGCAAAAAAATCTTGCCTAGTGACGAATTCGCCCCTTGGTATGGTCGTTGCTCAAAGCTATTTATATTCAAAATTGCATGAAAATTGGAAAACAGGAATCGATAAGCTTATCCAAACAAAAAGCTATCAAATCGGACCATAAATACGATTTCTTCGAATAGATCGGCCCCTGGTCCACTTCTCGGAAAAAATGAATCATATATGCTAATATATGCTAAAAAGCTACTTACGTACCAAATTTTAAGCAAATCGGATCGTAAATACGATTTTTTCAAATAGATCGGACCCTGGTCTACTTCTCGGAAAAAGTGGATCATATATGCTAATATATGCTAAAAAGCTACTTACGTACCGAATTTTAAGCAAATCGGACCATAATAAGATTTTTTCGAATAGACCGGTCCCTAGTCCACCTACCCGAAGAAAGTAGATTTTTTTAACCTAAAACATGGTGGTTACCGAAAGCTATTTATATACAAAATTTCATGAAAATCGGACCAGCCGTTCGCGAGATTACCTGTTACAAAAAAAAGGGACTTCTCTTTATATAACACTATGCGACAGTCAAAATCGGGATGGGATGAAACCAACGATGTACGTTACCGATTAGCATGAGCGTCCACCTTCCTTTCGTGGTCGCATCCCAGCGTCTCTGCCTCTCGTTTAAGTTAGTCTGTCTTTCTTCTTTCCGTTCTTCGCCTGTTGGTCGCCTGCCGATGTTTCTTGACTTGTCGAAAATTCTCTTAAGTTCCATGGCCATTATATCTGGTGGCATGATGCCCGCTATGACTCCAACGGCCTCGGGTGATACTGTGCGGAACGCACCGACAACCCTGATAGCGTTTATCCGAGTCACTGACTTCGCTGTCTTGGCATATGTTTTCTGCTGGAGCGCTGGCCCCCAGATGGGCGCAGCATACATTAGTATAGACTGACTCACTTTACCTAGGAGTGCTCGCCTGCTCTAACTTGGTCCGCCAATGTTGGCCATTATCCTCGTTAGCGTGGCCGTAACCCTTGCCGCTTTCTCACAAGCTTTGTCGATGTGCGCCTTGTAGTTGAGTCTCGCGTCTATCGTCACGACAAGTACTTCAACGACTGCTGTGTCGTGATGCTATACCCGTCAATGTTAAGCGTAGCATTTTCTACCTTTTTTCTGCTTGTGATCAACACCGCTTCCGTTTTTTGCCCCGCTAGTTGAAGCTTTGTTGCCGTGAGCCAGTTTTTGATTTTTTGCGCGGTATTATTGCATAGAATCTCTATTTCGTTGAGTTCCTTAGCCACTGCTGTTACTACGATATCGTCAGCGTACCCGATGATTTGTACCTCCCTTGGTAGTGGTAGGCGCAGTACTCCATCGCAGAGTACGTTCCGCAGCAGTGAGCCCAGTACGGAGCCCTGTGGTACTCCACCCGTCACAGCATACTTTTTCGGTCCTTCATCGGTATCGTAGAGTAGCAGCCTATTTGACAAGTAGTTGGAAACAACTCTCAGCAGATAGGGTGGTGTTTTCTTGCGCTCCAGGGCGCTTATTATGTGGGGCCAGTAGGCCAAGTTGAGAGCATTTTTGACATCGAACGTTACTACCACGCAAAATTCTTTCGTGGCATACATCCATCTAGTCCCTTCGATTGCCTTGCTTGCGATATCAGTGAGCTTTTTAATTGCGTCGATGGTTGACCTCTGTCTTCGGAATCCATATTTGTTGCTCTAGTCGTACACGAATAAGTCGCTCCAGTATTTTTCCAAGCGTGTCCAACATGCAAAGCGGGCGGTACGAGCTTGGTTCCCCGGCAGGTTTATTCGGTTTCTGGTGGTGCTTTGGCATTGCCAAACCTTTCCGCCGCTTGGATTACTTCCTCGTCAGTGACTAATGGTGCGTTCATTATTGCAGGTTGTTCTACTCGCAGCTGTCGTTCTTCTGGAGTTTGCGCAGGGAAGAGAGTTTCCACAACGTTTTTAAGTAAGATGGGGCAGGTTGGCGCTTGCCCTTTAATTTTCCTCATCACCACTTTGTACGCAT
This sequence comes from Rhagoletis zephyria, assembly GCF_001687245.7. Lineage (NCBI taxonomy): Eukaryota > Metazoa > Arthropoda > Insecta > Diptera > Tephritidae > Rhagoletis > Rhagoletis zephyria. Next base: position 263 of record NW_016199948.1, on the reverse strand, counting down.
CACCCCACGGATTTTCGTCTACCTTTTCACAGAGCTCTTTGAAACAGCACGACTTATTGCTTTCTTGAGGTCGCTTCGCTTCATTTTAAAACACTCGCGCAGCCATGTGTGCTCCGCCGATCCCCGTCTCCTTTGGCAGATCCGCCTCGCTTTTTGGCACTCACTCCTTAATATGCCAATTTCTTCGTTCCACCAGTATGCAGGCTTTCTGTATGCGCCTTGTTTTTTCCTGCACATAGCGGCGTCACATGCTTTGCTGATGT
>NW_016199947.1:0-2581 GCF_001687245.7 Rhagoletis zephyria | reverse complement strand
GGCAAAAACATTTAAGAATTGACGCTAACAATGCCACATATGTACCCTTACAAATACATACATACTCGTACGCACACACATGCTGCCTGCCCAAGAACGACCTCAATACCTACCAAGTCCACGCACTTTATGTTTGTATCGTTGCCAGCAATTGTTCTCACATATGTGCATATGTACATGCATGTACACATATGTACATATGTATATTTACTGTTCCCCCAAATGTGTCCTCATATTCAATAAAAAAGTTATGAATACGCAAGTTTGCAAGCTTTTAGCTTAAAATTATTCTTTGGCTTTGCAATTCATCGTGTTACTTATGTATAAATCACAACTGACTTTAAGTGAGGATTTCTCAAGTAAAAATCGTTTAAGAGAACAAATCATCTTCAAATACTTCTCCTTATTTGTCTTTGTTTGGTTCGTGAAGGGCTTGAGTCTTCCACACATTATCGTCCACAGGACCTTGTCCTCGTTCCGCAATAATTCTCAAAGACAGCGGGATCTCCCTTCTTGTGGATTGGACGACGTACATTCAGATTCGAGTCAGACCAAATTCCGCTTAACAGCTGGTACATTCACCCGACCAGCTCTTTGCCGCCGATGCAGCTCAGGCGGTGTGCCGCCGATTCCGAGAACTTGTTGTTTTCTTGGGTAAAACACCATCAGGGCTGCGACCCGATCCAAAAATCGATGCTTCTCGGTTCAGTGGTTCGAGTCACTTAAAAAAAACTTGAACCGGTTCATGAATATCTCAGACAGTCAAAATGAAATTTTTTTTCTGAAATTCGAGGGTTAACTGCCGAATGCGGGTTAACTCTCCCCGTGTGAAAAAGTGACACAAATATCAAAAAAATATAACAAATATTAGATTCGTACATAAAAATCCATAAAAATAAAAGTCTTTGTTATTGAGATCGGATTGAAATATCCACATACAGTGACTCAGAACGAAGTCGATCAGTGAACTTTTCTACAATATTTACAATGTTTTTCGTAATAAATCTTGTTTGATAATTTTTAATATGAAACTATATTTCATTCTATAGCTAAAACCACATACTAGGGCTGGGAACTTCATCCGGATTTTTCTACTATCCGGATAAACCGAATATTCGAATATCCGGATACCTAAATCCGGTTACTCTGGAAGCTACGATAATATTCGGCTATCCGAATATCCGGATTTTTCGTTATCAAAACGATACTTTCATTTCCCAATTCCTGGCGCTCATAAATGTGTAGTAACAAGTTTTCTATTTCTACGCACAAACTTGTTTGTATAAATTTTAAAATTTCCAAAATTCTACTTTGTAATTTCAAAGGCTTCTACAAACGAAATAAAAAGTTCAACAAACAAATATATGCATATAGAAAACTTGCTACTTCATATGCATGAGCGCCTGGTATTGGGAAATTAAAGTATCGTTTCGTAAAAATAAAAAATAAAATAAAATTGACCGCGAGAGTTTTTTCATGGCTTTAAAATATCATGGACAGAATATTGAAAGCTATTACGATACTTTTGGTCGTGGTGATTTTTTTACCAAATTGTAGCATTTCTAAAATTGATGACAGGAATAGTGCCATTTGTTTATATTGTGACAAAACGATACAAAACAAAAGGTCAACTTCAAGTCCGTCAAGAACTAGTGTGCATAATTGAATTCACGAATATTATTAATCAGCTTGTTGATTTTTTTTGGATATCTGAAAATACGAATATTAACCGGATCTTCGTAAATCCGGATATCCGATTACTTGCACAAGCGAATATTAACCGGATATCCATAATATCCGGGTTTTATTCGTGTCAACGGATAATCCGCATGGATATCCGGATATTCGAATGTGTGGATAGTCCCAGCCCTACCACATACATCAAAGTTTCTAAATATGTACAGATCCCAAATAGTTTTCAAATTAAAAATTTAAATTTGAATTAGAACTTTTGGAAAAAAAAACAATTTTGTAACTTATATGTAGAATTTTAGTACAACATAATGCAAATTTTAAGTGGCTGAGAATTGCCGTTGTGTGTTATCAAACTCGAAAAATGCTTTAGTGGATTTTCATTGTTAACCGAACCGAACCATATTTTGAGTGGTTTTCGGTTCAGTTGTGGCATTTTAAAATTAAAACAGGTCAGCTCGTGGTTCGGTTCAAAACAAGTTTGCAAACCTAAACACAATATAACAGACAAACTTAAATTCATCATTTCAAGTCCAGGTCAGTAGTTTAGAACTTTCACAACTGCTGGAACGGTGGGGGCTTTTGCTTGTCATGGCATCTACGAACATTGCCGCAGTGGAAAATTATCGTTTGATAATATGTCTCCACGTTCCGTTCATCCTAAGTGCCACAATTTGCTTGTTTTCCTCTCCGTTCTAGAAGTTAACATCCATAGACTCGAGGCGGTCCAAATATCTGCCCCTCCCTTAAACTTTCTTTATGCTCATACTTTGGAAACAGTTGATAATTTCTCAAATAGTTTGCCGCTGGTACAACTTGATGATTAAATTAACGTAGACATATGAGCAGGGTTCGTATTTGCACACACATGCTCTGCTCACACACACGC
>NW_016199946.1:0-2581 GCF_001687245.7 Rhagoletis zephyria | reverse complement strand
AATTCAGTCATTGAATGAATGAAAGCTCGACAAATCGCCCAATGTGTATGTCCACACGAGTAAATCGAGTTCAATTTATCGCGTGTTCTTTTGTGCTTTCCATATGCGTAAGTGCTAAAACAGCGGAATCCCACTGGCCAGTTGTCAAAGTTTGTAAGACAAGTTTATTCTAAATAATTTGCTCTCTTATCATAGATTAAAACGAATTTAATTGCAACCTGACACTTTCTATCCAGAACAAAAGGGTACCTGTAACTTGCTTCAATCACTGGAGGAAAAATCTTCCCATTCGCGCAAAAATTTGTCATACTTATTGCGGTGGTCAACAATTCTCCGTGAGCGTAATATTGCCATAAGAGGGTGCCCACAGGGTGGTGTTCTTTCTCATCTAATCTGGTCCCTCATGGTGGATGACGTCTTAACTAAACTACTATACAGGAAAGTGGTTACGATGCTTGTGACGGAAAAATTCGGTAGCACTGTATTAGACGTTTTTAGTGCCGCTCTACGCATGATATCAAACTGGTTTGCCAGTGCGTGCGTCAATATAAACCCGCAAAGGCTTTTCTGGTACCGTTTACAAGAAGCTACAAGCAGAACCTTTTCGCAGTACCCTCTCCCTCACACGAGCCATGTGGCTCTATCGAAGACTTTCCGGTCGAACTTGGTGTCTTAACAACAAATTAATAGAATGGCGTAAAACTGTAGGCGAGGGCCCTTTGTGTGACAACATCAAGGTGCACGCCACAAATCTNAAACTGTAGGCGAGGGCCCTTTGTGTGACAACATCAAGGTGCACGCCACAAATCTGAGAAGCTCGGCCAAATATATTATTATTATTATACCGAACTACATAAATATAATCCGTCATATTATAATATATGCCATTTCACTTCTGAACAAACTGTAAAGAATGGGTCTATTTTCGGTGACAGGGTCAGTGAAAACGTGCTCACCCGTGGCCTTAGAGTCGCTGCTACGTTGGACTCCACTCCCTATTTTTGTCCAAGCAGCAGCAGCTTGCAAATACAAAATATTGGCAATACTCTTAAAAACAATACACAACCCAGGTCAAGGAATGCCAAAGGAAATCTGCTTGGCAAGGTCTCGATCTTTCAGCCGAGATACTAGCAAGTTAGATAGTTTGTGCCCGACTGAACCTTGAGAGGGTTTTAAAAGGTGCCTTATAGTTATTTCTCAGATAGCCAGGGAGCTGGGCCCTATCCAATAGGACAATCATCTTCAGGATCGTCAAGGAGTGCTTTGACACTATCCAACTCTTGGCAGCAAGGAGCACGGTATTACTAACTTAGGTACCAGGACACTGAGGGATCGTAGGTAACGAGGCCGCCGACAAATTGGCACGCGAAACGTGCTTAATATTTCATTATATAAGATGGTCAACTTTTGAAAGAAGCGAGAAGTCCTCAGCTTTCTGCACTGTCATAGGACGTTCTACGAGTTTTAAGACACCAGACTAGGAACGCGATTTGGTTCGGCAAAGCAAAGTAAATTTCCTAATCATCGATTGAAAGTTAACGAAAATTACTGAGATAAAGTGAAATCTATTTTAGCAACCACATACCCACTTCAGCCTTATGTTCAATGAAACAACTTCAAAAGTATTTAAAAGAGTTTTTATGATTTTTTAAAAACTAATTTGTTTCTTAATTTTGCTCGATTGCCAATTTATTGCTCATTCTTTCTTAATTTGTCTATTTCATTTTCGAAAATCCGCTAAAAACGGAAATGAACTTCATTACCAAAACAAATAAACAAGCGAGGCAAGCAGTGAAATATTAGACCCGTTTACGGCCGGTCATTCATTCACCTTTTCCAGGTATGTATGTATGTACGTAGGTATTTAGGACCATTGATGGAGTTGGCGCTGTAGCGCACTGGCTGGAGTAACTATTTACTTTAGAATGTCTGAAATGTTTCTTTTGCGTAATAGCCTGCACATGAGCGTACGTCTCTGCTTGTCCGCACGCTTGTCGTACCTACTACAGCCCGCATCGGTCGACTGTAGGTTAATTATTTCGTTTACATATCGCTTTTGACTGATTGCTGATAATTAATTATCCAGCGATTACGCTACGGCCAATCAATTTAATTGCTGCTAGATTGCGAGTGTTGCCATATCATGTATTTTTATTTTTTTAATATTTGTAAACCAAAACGTGATAATTATAGCTCAGTTGAAGTTTAGAATCAATTAATGATGAAAAATACATTTAAGGTCTCAATCATATTAAATTTCGAAAGAAATACTGTACCTCACCATTTTAAAATTACAAGTTCAACGCACGCAGTTTACCACATCAGTTTTGCAAAAAAAAAACAAAATAAAGAATGCAGCAAACAAATCCCTCAGTACAACAAAATTAAATCGCACAAAAATGTTTTTACTTTTCTGCACTGAGTTTTTTGTCCCTTAATTTTCTTTATACCCGATGAGCTCCCACACAGTTCCAACTTAAATGTCTAGGCAGTCGCGCATGCGTGGTTGCAATGTACATTTTTACTTACAACCAAACTAAAAAATTGCACCCAAACGCGCGGCAGACAACCAGTCATCCAT
>NW_016199945.1:0-2581 GCF_001687245.7 Rhagoletis zephyria | reverse complement strand
ATGCAAATACATATCGTCTAAGAACACCTTTACTCGCGAAATTTGATGTGTAAAGATATGTCTGCTTTCAGACACGTCAAGTCTTGAAAGAAATTTGTTTCGCATTCTCTTTTGTGTTTTCTATTTGCTTCCACACGCGTCAACTTTAATTGAATTCAAGTCCTTGGTTCTTAAATGGGAAGCAACGAAAAGATCAAAAGAGACAAGAAAACTTGAAACGAATTGACGGTACGGAGGTATCTGTACTCTTCCCCTCTCTTCCCACCTCCTTCGCCAACGAACGAGCAGACTTGAAAGCAAGACTTGACGTGTCTGAAAGGGGACTATGTGTACGACACGACAAAGCATTAGGCGATTACGCTGACGACACACAATCACTTTTGGCTTTCAATTTCCCCATACACATTTCTTGTCAAAAATCATCAAAATTGAAAGCCATTACGTAGGCTGCATTCAATTTGAGAGCAATTTCATTATCAACATGTCGCCTTCAAGAAAGCAATGTAACTAACTAGCTTCTGAAGAACATTTTCAATTTTAATTCCATTGTAGATTAACATTTTAACATGCATAAGCTTAGTATTTTTTTATTTTCACAAAATTCGCATGCCAATGCTGAAAAGCTGATCAAAATTGAAACTCAATTGAAAGTAGGGTTCCCAGATTTTGAAACGGAGAAAGAAGTACATTTATCTTATTTTTGGTTGTTTGTGTTTCCGACAGGGTAGAAGTATGATGTATTGAACGATTTTCCGCCATCCCTTGTCAAATTTGGTTTGGAGACAAACCGGTTTCGGCGTTGTGCCATCTTCAGTGTCATTTTTCGAGAACGAATTTATACATTTATATTTTCGATAGAAAAAAAGCAGTACAAGACATAAAACAGGAGTACATTTTTTTTTAATTTTGTGTGCAATTAATTGTTACAAATTACCATTAATAAGGTACAAACCAACAAAGATATCTTAGAAATCTTTATCAACGCAATAATAAATGTTAATTAAATAATGTAAAAAAAATATATTTTTAAAACAAGCTTTCATTTAACATGTACAATCAAAACGTATACATGCCACTCTTTACATATGGAAATGCCACCACATCGTGTAAAGGCAAATTAGATTTGTTTACGAAATACAAATGTTTCTATTTTCATCTGACACGTGGATAGAATCATCTGAGTTTAGTTTATTTCGTTTGCAAAGAACGTATTTTTAAATAGTTAAATAAAGACTGTGGTGAAAAAGTCACATTTACAGATGCAAATACATATCGTGTAGGAACACTTTTACTGGCATTAGCGCCCTTTTTAAAAAGTTTCACTTCTATCACGTGGACGGTGATACACGCGTATTTTTTTGTTATTTAATAATAATAATAATAATAATATCCCAACGGATTTTACCCTCCATTCCCGCCCATCCGCATGAGGGGCGCAGTCCGCATGACGTACGGAACCAGTATTTTCAATTTTTGCACCGTCACGATAGGCAGGAGTTTGTTAAGTGTCGAGATCTAAAACTGTTCAGCTACAGAACTAAATTCATCAGCCGATTTTATGTCTTTCTTTTAATGATTCATCTATTGAGGGAGGACAGTATCGATTTCTTAATGCTGAAAAGCGGATCTGATATATCAAACGTGCTGGAATGAGAGTTAAAATCCTGGCATAAGCAACGGAGTGGGTCGTGCAATTCAAAATTAGTTTTACAAGCTTTCAGAAATAGGGGGCAAAAGTGTCTTGATACCCGGGAGGGAACATTAAGGCTAACTTCGCCAAGAAGAAGCGGACTTGAAATTGAGCCTGTTAGTAATTTAGCTATAAAAATTGTACCAAGCATTTGCCTGCGGGTGGAAAGTGTAGGAAGATTAATAAGTTTAAGGTATAAGGTGGAAGGTTATATTGAGAATCCCAACGGAAATTTCTTAAAGCAAAAAGTAGGAATTGTTTTTGAATTGATTCTATCTTGTCTGAGTAAATTTGATACCTTGGATTCCAAACCACCGAACCGTATTCCAGAATTGGCCTAACTAATGTTGTAAACAGGGTTTTAGTGATATAAGGGTCACAAAACTCTTTTGACAATCGTTTCACAAAAGCAAGTACACCTTTAGCCTTGTTGACTGTCACATTAATATGAAGATTAAAATTAAAATTAATTTATTTTGCGTTATTTTTTTTAATAGTGTTCATTCCAGTTTCAAACTGTGCGAAATATTGGAAAAAAATTTAAAAAACTTTCGTAAAAATTTCGAGCTTTTTAATTCGACTTTTTAGAACGATTTTTGANGAATTTGTCGTATATGACGCATTTTTTTATTTATTTATTTATTTATTGTGTAGCCTATGAACAATAATTCTTACAGGCTACTTACACAAGTAAAAATACAACATTAGTTAAAAAAATGAGTTCAAAAGATTGACAAAAATATTTCTTTGTAAAGAAAAATCAAGCTCGATAAAAGTTGAGATCTGGTTAAGTTCAATTAAGGCACGGGTAAGAGGTGCATTACGGGCATTGATAGTTCTAATATTATTGCCATAAAACGGATAGTAACTACGTAGTTCCCTTCTCGGAAC
>NW_016199944.1:0-2581 GCF_001687245.7 Rhagoletis zephyria | reverse complement strand
TTTGCGCAGTTAAAAATTGAGAATACATATATCAGCCTGAAATACCGTGAACCATTTGCCTATGGGAATTGCAAGTTTGATGCTAGGTCCAAAAATATCTGCACCTGCGCTGTCTCCCATCCTTGAACCGTCTTAGTACCAGGGTACGTATCTGGGATCAAGTGCAGCGAGCCCATTTGTCCAACCTTCTCGATAATTCTTAACATCTCCGACATTCTTTAGCAAGCATTGCCAGCAAAAATTGTGGCTGTGTACTTTTGGAGAGCAGATTTCAGTTTTTTAAGTGTGCATTTCTTATTTCCATGCAGTCTACACATATGCGTACGCACATAGCGGATATATCTTTTCTGTAAAAATCCTATTAAAATAAGGTAACAACTAAAAACACTTTGCTGCGAAATATTTTAATACTGCAAAGTAATTCGCTTGCAAACCAAAAACTCTCCCGTCAAAAAGAAATGCTGCGATAAAGTTGAACGTGTGAAGAGACATTCACATGAAGTCATTCCAGATACGTATGGTGGAATGCATTAAAAAAGTGTTTCGAAAAGGAGTGCCAAAAAAAACACGTGGCAAAAAGCAGCTAAACGCATTAAGCCACAAAAACCACACCAAAGACTTTTCTTGCATTGGCTGCGCTACAAAATCGAAGAAAACTGAATCAGCTAGCAAATATTTCTTGCAACAGCCAAATTTCAGCAAAAATATTTTCATACAATTCTTATCATTTGGTTGCTGCCTGCCTGGCCAAGCACCAGGGGCCAGCTGTCGCGTGGGTGCAGACAGGGTATGATGCGCCTCACATAAAAATATGTTTGTATACAAATACACAGAGCTTTATAACTGTATATGCGCCCACATATGCGACGACATTTGCATATTACTTCCGCATGGTTTTGCCTCAATATTCGATTGGCAGTCAAAGCTAAAGTCAGCAGCACAGCGAAAGGCGAACCTTGCCAGCGAGATATGCAAAAGCCATACAGATAGGAGACAGCTGAGTAACGAAAAATAGCAATATCAAATGCCATTGCAAAGAGGACCCTTAGCAAAAAAAAAACAACAAAAAAAACCTAACAACGCAGTGTGCAATAGAAAGAAGAAAGGACATTTGTTAGCGGCGCCGCTGCCACTAAGCAACAATGAGCACTCGAATATTTGCAACGAAAGTTGCGATAGCATTGATGTTGGTAAGGGAGAACATGTACATACATATGTATGTGTGTGAGCGTGTGTGTGTGTGCTGGCATTTGCGCTCAGTTTACAATAGGGCTATTCGCGATTCGGTGCATAAGAGCTGACAAATTTATGCAATTGCAGAAATATGCCATGGATTGTGAGCGACCTTTATTAAACTGTCATGGTAAAGCTTTTGCAAAACAATTTTTGTGCATCAGCTTTGGTTTTGTTTATGAATGCAATGCATAGCATTTTTATGCTATGGATTTTCGGTATTGCAAATTTGCCAAGCAATGACAAATGCAAATGCGTGTATTTTGTTTGTGTATTGCAAATAATTTGCAATACAAATTTGCAATGCAATGATGCTAGGCCATTTGCACCGGATCGCGAATAGCCCTAATGTTTGTTCTGGTGCATTGCATTTGCCAATAATGACCTTTACCCCTCGGCCGCTCGCCTAACCGCGTCGCCGCACCTAATATCGTTCTGTGCCACCAACAAATAATGCAATTTTTCTGCTCCTAGCAATGTAATGCAAATAAATCTAAGTCACCAGCAAACAAAAAGACGATTGGCTCTTTTCTATGGTCACTTACACAAACACATTTACGGACTGCAAAATGGTCTGCTTAAGAAGGAACTATGCGCGCAGAGAATGGCAGGAAGGACAGTGAAACAGTTGCAAAATGAAATGCAAACCAAACCAACCATGCAGCGAAGCTAACACATCTGGTTGAGTGAGTGACACGTGTGAATAAACGACAGCGAACATTCATATGCATGATGAGTCAAGTTGCATTGGTATTGGTATGTATGTCTTCATGTGTGCAACATTTGCATTTTGCACACGAGTTTATTCACAAATCCACAAAGAAAGCAATGAAGCAACCCAGAGGATAAAGAAGTTAAATTGAAAATAGAAAGAATGAGCGCTTAAAAAAGCAGTTATCTTTAAGTAAAAAATAGTAGCTTACTCAACACTTTCGAGGATAGATGCGAGTTACAACTTGGCACTAAGCAAATGGAATGCAAAGTATCGAAAAAATCATCACTTTAAATTTGTATGCGATTGTTTTAAATTGCGGCTAGTTTCGACTTATTTTTAAATATAATAAAATTGTAACAGGCCGATATCTGTACATTGTAGGTATTAAAGAAAAATTGCTTTAAATTTAGTAATTCTTATAATTTAAACAGTGAAAATGTTTGCTTTTCAAACAAACCAGCTTATCTCCGATCTTTTTTTATAGGCAAGATATTATCCCCATAAGTGGATTGAGGAATAATTTAAGAACTTCGGGGTGAACTCTTTCTGTGATACACAGAATATTTCATAACCCTCGACAATTGCATTTTAACCCTAGAACACACACCCAGAAAATACCACGTAAACACACAC
>NW_016199943.1:0-2581 GCF_001687245.7 Rhagoletis zephyria | reverse complement strand
CGGCTTTTCTTTTCGGCTTTGCTTTACTTTTTGAAAAAAAAATTTTCTTGAAAAATAAGCTGTGTTATTAAGGTATTGATAATTTAGCAACAAATTTTTATTATGTATGTAATATTTCATATGAAATCATCATTTCCCATGTCTAGGAAGTAACTCCAAACCAGCAATTACTGTTATAGTTGAAAGTGCACATAAAAGAATTGCAAGAACGTGTCACGATCGATAGATATTAGTGAAAGTAAGTACTAATCAGTTTACAGTTAATTTATCATAGTTTTCAAATATGCCATTTTCGCGTAAAACATGGCCTCTCCAACCATTGTACAGATGCACAATATAATAATATATCAATGTAAATATTAAAAAATATGACGCGGTCTCATACGTTTAAGACAATTCTTTTGTTCCATCGTGGTATGCTTTTCATACTCCTACGAAGTTTCTCTCTAAAGCTTTGCAGACCCTCTCGATTCTCAGTACTTCCGCTTGGAACTCAGAGGGACTTTTTCTCCCGATTGCTCCGACGTCGACGAAAAGTGTATGGAGTGCGTATATGGGGGAAAAATGACACGAAATTAAGTTGGATACATTTCCAGACACATTGTAAATAGAAGAAGTATATAGAAACGAAGGAGTGAATTTTTCATTCGGGTCTGTATCTGTTTCCTATAAACGAAGTAGACGTAGAGCCGAATGGTATGACTCCGCATTCCATTGGTATACGCTAATTGCCTAGTGGACCTTTTCAATACACCCGATATACCGGTAGCATATACATATGTACATATAATGCCACATACATTCCCCATACACTTTTAATTTGAAATCGTGTGCTAAAGTCATTTACTTCTCTGTACATCTCGTGCTTTAAGTATGTGTATTAGGCATGAAGTTCCAGCACGAGTATACGTATGATCTAAACACATTTGTAGTAAACATTGTTTACGGCAATACGAGTACAAACTGTCAATGACATTTGTTAAGATAAGTGTGAAAAGAAGACTAGAGTAATCGGTTATACTTTGTGTATAGGAGGAATGCGATTTCGTGTTGTACACAGGTCCCGCTGGGAAGTTCCGCAGTCGGAACGAGAGCGACATTAAACATCTCAGAAAACACCCCCGCACGCACAACGCAGTCCATTTTGGACCGGTCGATATAGATGACAGTGTCATTCTCCTCGACTATCCTGGCCCTACACCAATCACGCCTAGAAGGAATCTTCAACTGAAAGTTTTTCCTGAAATCTATCGTAGCAGGTATATAATCTGAACATTTCACTGATTCTTTGATGTGGAGTTCAGTGGCTAGGATACGACTTACAATGCTCCTGGGGCACCTGCATAAGCCGATCTTGGTATACTGCTTAATTTCCTTACGTTGTATTATTTGTGTAGTGCTGGCCATCAAACTAACGCCTCGGTAAGTTAGTATTGGTCGTATCACAGCCCGGCTTAAGAATGAATAAAACTTTGACTGTTATCCAGCTGTGCGGGATGTGAGTCAAGCTGATACTGGCTTTGGTTTTTTCTTTGTCTACGATTAAGTCCAGCAACTCTTTTAAAAGCTGATGCCCTTTTGCTTGGGGCCATATTTTTGGTCTGGGATAGCAGCCAGGAAAGTGTATATTGATGAAGGTTTCTAGTGATTTGTGAGCTGTTTATTTTCGGAATAAGGAAGAGGTAGTGGATTTTCTGCGCGTGCTGAAGAGTATCCAACAATGATTCAACATTGATGGTCCATCGTATACTCTCCGGTCATCGGCGGTAAGACCATCCGTTATTAGAGCTAAGTCCAGCACTTCTTCCCAACCCAAATCATTCGGGGCTGGGAAATAGGAATGACTCACATCTGTTGTTGGTAGTCGAACACTCCCAGATAGTGACTCGCGTTTGCATCACATTCTATAAGAATTTGTTCCTTCTGGTTTTGCGCGATGAAATGGTTAAGCTCCTCGGGTCGGGCGACCCTGTCAAGCGAAAGGTAGACAGATGCCAGGAAGAGGTTTTGGTGCCTTTCCGTCTCCACTTTCACTTTGATTTACTGCAATTTAGATAGAGAACTGCATCGAGGCCACTGTCGACGACAACTCGAAGTCACCGGCAGCGCTGGGTGGAGACCGGCGGAAAGTTATTCCGTCTCGTCAGGAACTACCTCTTCGATAACCCGGCGGATCTCCACGTAAGTTTGATTACTGTGGATTAGCAAGGGCCGAATATCCGCTTTTTAAGAATTTTGATTGGTAATAGCAAAACTATGTTTCATTATGCTCTAAACAAATCTGTGCAAGATTAAAAGTTTTGGTCAATATCTTAGGCTCCCCCAAGTCCATCAAAGTTCAGGAGCTAAAAAAGAGTTTTTCTTAGCTTACTTCGATTCTCCGCAAAAAACGTCCATATACAAAATTTTGAAGGACTAATACTTTCGAAGACAATAGCAATTTTAGTAAAAAAAGTGTTAATTAAGTTATTAATTTTTATTTTTTGATTGTGGATCCTTTCGCGGAGTTAGGGTGATCAGATGCGCGGATGCGTTTTTTTGTGGATTGTCTTAATTGTCATTCATATTTTGGTCCCACGAG
>NW_016199942.1:0-2581 GCF_001687245.7 Rhagoletis zephyria | reverse complement strand
TTATGATTAATTAAAATTTTGAGTAATCAGTTAATCGCACAGCCCTAATGTATACGGTAATTTAACTTTAACTATGTGCCTGAAATGTGATTTTAATTAAAAGTTTTTTGAGTTTTTAATTTTAGTTGTGTTTTTCTTGTTTTATAATAATAATAATAATATAATAGATTGGCGCTTACACATATGTTAGTGTTTGGCCGAGCTTCTCCTTCGATTTGTGGCGTGCGCCTTGATGTTGTCACACAAAGCGGAGGGACCTACAGTTTTACGCCAGTGGGAGTCGAGTACATCACAGCAGCTTTCAACTTGTCACTGTCCACCCTGATCATCCCTGAGATGTGGAAAATGGGTAGGATCATCCCCCTCCTTAAGCCAGGTAAGAAGGCAGTCGCAGGAGACTCTTACCGGCCAATCTCCCTCCTATCCCCAGTGGCAAAGACAATGGAAGCACTACTCCTCCCCAGTCTAACGAAGCATCTGCAACTAGCCCAACACCAACACGGATTCCGCAAAATGCACAGCACGACCACTGCATTAAACGCCATCACCACACAGATAAGCGAGGGTCTGAACCAACGTCGACCCTGTGATAGGACGGTCCTAGTCGCGGTGGACCTGTCGAAGGCCTTCGACACGGTAAACCACGCGACCGTTTGCCAAGACGTCCTAGACTCGTCGCTTCCGGATCGGACGAAGCTGTGGATAACCAGCTATCTGTGGGGACGCCAATCATCGGTCGAATTCTGAAATGCCAAGTCCAAGCCGCGTAGGATTAAACAGGGGGTCCCCCAAGGCGGCGTACTCTCCTCGACACTGTTCAACCTCTACATGGCGAAACTCCCTCCACTAAACTAACTTGGTGAGCTACGCCGATGATCGCACGATTATGGCGACGGGCCCCAATATTGCCAGCCTATGCGGGAAAATCAGCGACTATCTCACCGATATTGCAAATTTCTTCACTGCCAGGAGCCTCACCATCTCCGCCGCGAAATCCACCGCCGCACTGTTCACCACCTGGACAAAGGGAGTGAGGCTAGAGCTGGACGTTTACGTCGATGGAAACAAAATACGGACGGTCAACCACCCCAAAATCTTGGGAGTCACGTTGGACAGCCTATTCTCCTTTTCTGCGCACGCCTCAGGCACTTGCGAAAAGATGCGAGCTAGGAACAAAGTCCTCAAGTCACTATCCGGCAGCACTTGGGAAACCGACAAAGAAACCCTACTCACTACGTACAAAGCAATCGGCCGATCGGTGGCAAACTACGCAGCGCCAGTGTGGACGGCGGGTACCAGCGATACACAGTGGAGAAACCTACAAACATGCCAGAATGCAGCTCTACGCACGCTGCCATCTCATGTCGTCCGAGCATCACCTACACCAAGAAAGCCAGATGCTGGAGGTGAAAGACACAACACGTAGCTATCGAAGCAGTTCCTCGTGGGATGTTAACGTGGAAATCACCCCAATAACGCCCTGCTTCGAAATGAACCGCCTCCCCGACATGTCAGACGTCACCTGCACGACTGGAAATCCGACGTCGAGCCGTGCGCATACCAGCCATTCGATGCCGAGAAATACAGAGCGGCGCTTAACCACCTACACACCGATACAGTCAGGTCGAGTCTTAGCACCAGAAACGACAACATCGTTCTAGGTGGTCGACCGCCACCCATCAACATCGACGAAGCCGAACTGCCTAGAGAGACCAGGTGCACCCTAGCACAACTCCGTTCTGGGTGGTGCCACAGATTAAACAGCTATCTCTCCCGGCTGAACCCAGAAGTGGCAGACACATGCCCTGCATGCGGGCAAGGTCCACACATCACCCAACACCTCTTCGCATGCGCCTCTAACCCCACGACCCTGACACCAGAAGCACTATGGACCGCGCCTATAGACGCCGCCCGCTTTCTCGGCCTCAGGTTTGTCGAGTCAGAGGATGAAGACGACCCTTGACGAAACCCCGGGGGGTTGAGTACTGCTGCTACAACAACAACAACAGTTTTATGAGAAGCTGTTTTTCATGGCAGAAATACAGTCGGAAGTTTGCCATTGCCTGCCGAGGGACGACCGCTGTTATGAAAAAACCTTTTTCTATATTTTTTGCGATGTTGCTTTGACCAGGGTTTGAACCCAGGCGTTGCGGAGTGGAAGCGCGCACTGCTTACCACTACACTACAGCGGCCGTGTTTTATAGTGTAATTAATTATTCTAAAAATATATTATTTGAACATTTTATTTTATAATATAAAACTTTTATGTTTACCCTAACAAATTGAGGTCACTGGGGTTAGATATGTGATTAAAACCGTGCGACTAGGTAAAGGCTAAAATACTATTTTATATTTTAAACTCTTATTTCACTTTTCTAGTACGTCCGATCGCTGTTAAAATAAAATTTTCAAAAATTGTAATAAAATAGTGCCTTCTGGTATTTTGCGTTCGCCTGAGTCAACGATGCCTATTTACATTAGGATGTGTAAAATTTTTAGAGCTCTTTACACCTAAACCTCTTTTATTTAAACCCTCAGCAGATATTTCGAGCATTCCAAAAACGTTTCGAAATTTTTCCGA
>NW_016199941.1:0-2581 GCF_001687245.7 Rhagoletis zephyria | reverse complement strand
AGTTTTGCGAACTTGTGCCACTGGCATTGGAGCGTCCTCCAACTGCTGGATGGTAAATGGGCGTACTTGTGTTTTCATGCATATCCAAAGAAGACTTTTGTACTACTGAGCAATGACATGTGGCACAGCTCCCAATTGGAGTGAAATTTTCTTTGCAAGCATCAAAAACTAAATGTGTAAGAAACATAGAATTAATTTTAAATTTAAAGCTACGACAATATCATATCGCTCATTTATTCATTCAATTGTGTCATAACTCAAAAACCCAAACTCGAGATAAACGGCTTTAATCAAGGCGAATTTATACGAGGTTGTGGTCACTGGCGAATTTAGATTACAACAACGACAACCACATGCATTTTGTATGGAGGGTGTCATGTCAAATCTCAATTCGCTCCAAAGTTTACATGTATTTTGTTGTTGCTTTTGATGGGAGTGCTGTCAAATCAGTAAAAGCAAAAACAAAATACATGTAAGGCGAAGAAATCAGCTGATTTTACAACACCACCTTGTAAAATTCGCCTTGGCTTTAATGTTTTGAACTTATGTACATATAACTACTCCCATAGTAAAAATGAGTACATATCGTCACTACACACGAATAAAGGCGCGCTGCTAGTGTTTTGTACGATAAAAGACGCTTAAAAAAATTTCGGCGAAGAAAGACGCGTAAACATAGATTTATATCTGGCTAAGGACTGTACACCCGCATATATAGTCGACCGCGAAAATAAGTTTACGCGTCTTTCTTCGCGATCAATTATGTTAAGAGTCTTTCTTCCCTAAAACTTTTTGGATGCGTCTTTTTTCGCGGTCAACTTTTGGGCTCGCGCCTTTATTCGTGTCTAGTGACCATATGTATTCTGTTTTAGTGATATACATATGTACTGGTAATCGATACAGCTATGAAACAAGGCGAATTGACATAAGGTGGTAGCGGTAGTACAAAATTAAAAAACTAACATGTATTTTCTTTTCGCTTTCGGTACACAGATGCCAAATTTCAGCTATTCTTCGCTCAAGGAGTCAGAGGGAAAGAAAATTCCGACACGAATTAAAGCAGCTGTTCTACCAACACCACCTTATATGAATTCGCCTTGGATATGAAATTTTTACACAGAGATAGTACTTAACTCAATTTTTTTTATTTTTTGGATTATTNAACACCACCTTATATGAATTCGCCTTGGCTATGAAATTTTTACACAAGAGAGAGTACTTAACTCAATTTTTTTTATTTTTTGGATTATTACACTATTGAAGTAGATAAAAAGACGCTAAAATGTATGTATTTTATTGTTTTATCAACAGCAATCGAATTCAAATTTCAGAACAAACAGTTTAGGTAGTGTCAGATGAAATCGCAGTTTGATCAGCTGTTTAGCTAAATTGAAGCAATGTTGGATATTTCCAGTGGAGTTCAAATTTGAGTGCCACTAAAATTAAATACCGCCGCCGAAGAAGTAGTCGGATTTCGGTGAGCCTGAAAGAATAATTGGTACGATGAGGAATGTCAAGAAGCTTCAGAGAAAAAAGATGCCGTCTATAGGGGTAACGCGAGCCATGTGGGACCGTTATATGGAACTGAAGAAGGAAGCGAGACGCATTTGCCGTAATAAGTCCTATTGACTGGCAGAAGCACTGAAAGCAGTGGAGACGAAAAACCCGAGCCCTCAGTCGATGTCCCCTCGCCTGACTATGATGAGGTAAGAATAGCGATTACTCGGATGACAACTAATAAAGCTGCTGGAGCTGACGGCCTGCCGTGCTCTTAAAGTACGGCGACGAGGAGTTGATAAGGTGCATGCATCAACTCTTATGCAGAATATGGTCAGATGAACGCATACCCGACGGCTGGCATTTAATGGTGATTTCGTTTCTACCAAAAAATGTTGCCTTTTGATTGCCCCTTTCTCTTTTCGTGTTCGATTCTAAATTAAAGGCCAAAGGTGAGAAAATTGTGTGATCGTTTCTTAAAATGTTGCACGCTTGTAAGACAAAAAAGGCACATTCTCTGCTCTGTGAAGCTTTGTCAGGGGAGATGGTTGCCCTGGCAACATTTTTTGGAAGACAGGAAATCACCATAAGTGTGCTCTGCCCAATCCACAAGAAAGGCGACCCCGCCCTACGTGGGATCAGCATTCTAAGCATAGGTTACAAGGTCTTATAGAATTTTTATGTGAAATCTGTGTGATCTTTATGCCGCGATGTCTGAATTCGTTGTCCCCGCGAAACTTGTACGACTGTGTACAAAGACTTTGAGCAATACCATCAACTCCTTCAGAATTGGGAAGGGCCTCTCCGAGGCGTTTTATACCAAACGAGGTTTCAGACAAGGTGAATCCCTTTCGTTTGATTTCTTTAGTCTGATATTGGAGAAGATAAGAGCCGCAGATCTGAACCGCTTAGTTACAATACTTTACAAGAGCGTACAATTGCTGACGTATGCCGACGACATTGACATTATTGGTAAAAACAAGAGCTTCGTCTGTTCTGCCTTCTCGGGATTGGATAGAGGGGCAAAGCGAATGAGTCTGGTGGTGAACGAGGACAAAACGAAGTATGTCCTGTCATCACACAA
>NW_016199940.1:0-2582 GCF_001687245.7 Rhagoletis zephyria | reverse complement strand
ACTTGAACTTTGATGGACTTGGGCGAGCCTAGGATATTGACCAAAAACTCAATCAAAAATCAATATTCTAAAAAAGCGGATTTTGGGCCCACGATAATATACAGTCAGCGTCAAAAATATGAATACCCTGATGTTTTGACGATTTTATTTGTTTATATTTTACATACCAAATTTTACTTACTTTTTCTATGAAAAATATCGTTCTTTCAACAGCAAAAACCACAATAATAAGTTTTTTTAATTACATACAGAACTCGGGAAATGCAAGAAATACCAAAAAATTGTCATCCAAATTTTAAGTTTTTTAATTCGATGTCTTGCATTTTTCCCGAGTTCTGTATGTAAATAAAAAAATTGATTATTGTGGTTCTTGCTACTGAATGAATTATATTCTTATGAAAAAAATAAGAAAAATTTGGCAAGGAAAATGTAAACGTCGGGGTATTCATATTTTTGATGCCGACTGTGCTTTGCTTATAGTTATGATGCTACATCTTTTTGCAAATTTTTTTGCATAGAACTCGAGCTCTAATAATAATATTTCGGCGCTTACACTTTTGCTAAGTGCTTAGCAGAGCTCATCTTCCACAAATGGAGGGAACTACAATTTTACGCCGCCCTCGAAGGGTAAATGAATTTTATGAGATGTTTGCCACTGCCGCGAGGAGACCGCTGTTAGAAAAAACTAATATCAAAGTAAAATAAGCTGCCTGGAGAGCCATCCTCGTATCGGTCAATATGCTTACTGGACACAAAGGGTNAGCGAGGAGAACATCAAACACTGCAGTGTGGCAATGCATAATGGAAACCCCTAAGAAAATTGAGACCCGAGCTCCACCAACAAAATAATTAGAAGCTATCTTTCTGAATGAAGTCTAAAGGTTAAATTAATGGTGACATAACCATAACCATATAAAACAACTGTTCCAACCAACCTTATGGCCAACACTGTATTCGATTAGTGGTGCCACACCCTAACGCCATAGCCATAACCATAGCCATAGAGACGAATTTATTTTTGGTTATTCGCCATAACCATAGTCAGGTGCTGTCTGAAGTGCGAGTGAGAACGCGTTGCCAGTCGCACAAAAAAAAATTGTTCACAGCCAACGTTTTGGCGTAAGTGTACAATATTAACTATTTAGCTATGCAAAAACCAAAAATATGACTCGATAGAACTTCTCACGCTGATTTCAACTTTACCAAAATTATTTGGCGCAAAAATGAAGATATAAAAGGCTAAATTAATTTTTTTTTATTTTTGGAAATATTAATGTCTTGTAAACTATATAACCGATTCTAAACTAATTAAGTCAAAATAAAGAAAATTAATTTATCTTTCAGGTGATGTACATAAAAATTTCGTATTTTTTCATAAAATAACATTTTCTAACATTAAAATTTCATAATTAATTGCAAAAGATATTTATATTATTTAGAAAGTACAAGTTGGTACCTGTAATTTGATGTGCATATTTCATTTTGATCTGCTATTGAATTTTAAGAATTTAGTGTTAATTTAGTAATAGTGAAAGAAAGAAGTTCCTACGATATTATACATTTTCCACGTCTTGTTCTGCATCTGGCAACACCGACATTGTTGACTACGAAAAATCAGCTGTTTAGGGTTATGATAGCTATAATCGATGATAGTTACGGTTATGACAATGGCTATGGCTATGGCGTTATGGTATGTTACCGTCCACGTATGTATGTCTATAAGAGCAGATGTGAGTGTCGAGTAGTGAATATACCGGCAGTCAGCCGGGATTGCAGCTTTCCTTGCATTTCTGGATGCACATTTTTCCTACACGGAGAGTTTAGGTGTCTTAGCTGCAACAAGATAGTGGTCCCAGTCGATGTTTGGTCCTCCTCTGAGTGTACGTACGTCTCTAACGCTGGAAGCGCGCCTTCCTTCTATCACAACATGATCGATTGTGTTTCTCGTTTTTCGCAGTAAAGATTGTTGATCGACTGGGATGCACGACTGTACTGAGCGACGCAATCTCTCCGCCACCACAAATCCACCAAACGAATTTGCACGCATTTTCGTAGCAGCTTTAGTTAAGGTGAATAAACCTTGGCTCCCTTTGCCTTGCCGCCCATCACATTTATTGGATGGTGGTGATGTCACACCCTTAGTTTCCTGAAGGGTCTATTCGTATTTTGCTCTCCAATCGAACTTGATTTTACATGGCGAGTTACAAGCCTATTGCACAACCAAAAAAAGCCCTTGGACCCCCACAAATACATATGTTTGTAAGCAGTTAACTGAACAGCCTTTAAATGGGTGTTTCACATAAAGCCAGTGTCTATTTCAATTTATTGCGTGGCATGATGGTAACACTTAAATGCAGGAAATGCGTAGAATTAGGTACATTACAAATGAAGTATTATCTGCACTAATATTTTCTCTTCTAGAAACAGGTGAGTAAATCATTACCATCCACATATGTATGTACATACATATGTAAATATATGTGCATGCATGCATGAATTTAGTAGCACAAATTGTGTGCAACACTGCATAGCAGCAATGAATTCCATTTGTTTTTCAGTTTTAATTACAACTAACCAACTTC
>NW_016199939.1:2200-2582 GCF_001687245.7 Rhagoletis zephyria | reverse complement strand
CCTACGCAGAAAGTTGTTCTCTGCAAAAGGTGTTCAGCCCCCCTTCTTTGGCTACACAGAAAGGAGAATTCACTGCCTGAGGGTTATAATCCCTAAGTGCGGCCGAAGGCCGTCTACGCAGAAAGGTGTTCTCTACAAAAGGTGTTCAGCCCCCTTTCTTTGGCAACACAGAAGAGAATTCTACGTAGTGAGGGTTATAATCCCTAAGTGCGGCCAAAGGCCGCCTACGCAGAAAGGTGTTCAGCCCCCTTTCCTTAACTGGAAGAATTCTCGCTTAAGAATTGTCATCTGCATTACCTGCGACTGCCAATATACAAATGACATAGACAAACAATGTTTTTGCATAACGTACGCGACATTAGAATACTATCAGAAGCAAATA
>NW_016199939.1:0-2175 GCF_001687245.7 Rhagoletis zephyria | reverse complement strand
CGAGCTCTAACTTCTCCTTTTTCTCATTTTTATAGTTAGTTGTTATTGCAAATTTGATTTTAAGATGTAATTGTAATGTTTCAAATCTCTTAATTTAGTTAATAGAGAAAATAGTTCACATCATTGGAGAAAACTGAGTCGAAGAGACACTCAGTTTTACTCTTAAATCTTTGAGTTTTAAAATTGCAATAAGCTGAAATACTTCTATAATATAAAAATTCGAATATTTTACTCTTATTAATTCGTCTTAAAAACCCTTTTCAGTTGTTTTTATTTTTTCAGTCCTGGTTGATATTTTCATGGAAACACCCATAGGGTGTTAAAAAGCCATAAAAAGAGGACATAGAGCAAAATTACTTAAACCAACCTAATTCTAAATCAATAAAGAAAAGGCAGAAACACCAAAATCTTTAAAAATAGAATTTGCAAAAGAAAAAAAAGAAAAAGGAAGTTAATAATAGAACAAAAAGATTTTTTGGGTACTGTTTAGTAAGTGGCCCACCTATTTCGGGGTATTGCGTCCAAAGGGGTGACCCGTTCCAAAAAATTGCACACACTTGTAGCCAAGGGTCTACCCATTATTTTAACATCCACTATTGTAATTTTTGGTCACTAATTTATTTACAAATTGGGTTTGAAATATGCCCTTTTTTGTAAAATTCGGAAATTAGCGTACATTTATCACTCCTATTTTCCTTAAAGCAGCCACTTCATCAATGCATTTTTATATGCCCCTTCACTTTAAACTTTATTCGACTTGTTACAACTTTCTTTATTACTTTAATTTTAACCTATCAATCACAATTTATTAAATAAAAACACCTTCAAAACCACGCGTCTGCCTTTGGTTGCATATGCAAATTAAATGGCGGCGTTTAGCTGTCAAACTGCTAAATATACAAGAAGGATGAGAGACAAAAGAAAATAGGTTATAACCCTGAAAGCATTAAAAATATACAAAGGTGTTCTCTGCAAAAGGTGTTCAGCTTCTTTTCTTCGCAAAAAAGAAAGGAGAATTCTACTGCCTGAGGGTTATAATCCCTAAGTGCGGCCGAAGCCCGCCTACGCAGAAAGATGATCTCTGCAAAAGGTGTTGAGCCCCCTTTCTTTGGCAACACAGAAGAGAATTCTACGTAGTGAGGGTTATAATCCCTAAGTGCGGCCGAAGGCCGCCTACGCAGAAAGGTGTTCTCTACAAAAGATGTTCAGCCCCCTTTCTTTGGCAACACAGAAGAGAATTCTACATAGTAAGGGTTATAATCCCTAAGTGCGGCCGAAGGCCGCCTACGCAGAAAGGTGTTCAGCCCCCTTTCTTTGGCAACACAGAATAGAACTCTACGTAGTGAGGGTTATAATCAGTGTTGCCACACAATTTTTTTTATTTTTTACCAAAATCACTGAAAAAACTTACCAAATTCAACAAAAAATTACCAAACTTATTTTATGTGCAGAACTGCACAAACTTGCATACGTTTTTTTGGCAGTTAGGGCTCGACATGTATGCTTGTACAGTTCTGCACATAAAATAAGTTTGGTAATTTTTTGTAATATGTTAAAACTTGTCAAAATATGGTGCGGCTATAATTTTTCGCCCTTTGTATGTAAACAAGTGACAAGAAAATATATAGGAAACTCAACTCTTGAAGGAAAGCTTTCGACTCACACATAGACAGAGTGAAGTCCCCCGCTGAATGCCGTAGCTTTTTGAACGAGAACATGCATATTTACGTAGAATTCTACTTATATACAGTGTACGACAAAACTAAAGCACGAAGTCTCTCCTGAACTCGNCGCCCTTTGTATGTAAACAAGTGACAAGAAAATATATAGGAAACTCAACTCTTGAAGGAAAGCTTTCGACTCACACATAGACAGAGTGAAGTCCCCCGCTGAATGCCGTAGCTTTTTGAACGAGAACATGCATATTTACGTAGAATTCTACTTATATACAGTGTACGACAAAACTAAAGCACGAAGTCTCTCCTGAACTCGTTAAGTTAAAAAAAGACAACAAATGGTTATATCCTTCAATTTTTATTTCTTAAACTTATAACAACAAATATATATGATAAAAAAAAACAGTGTTCCAGTTTGTTATTGGGAAAATNATTTCTTAAACTTATAACAACAAATATATATGATAAAAAAAAACAGTGTTCCAGTTTGTTATTGGGA
>NW_016199938.1:0-2582 GCF_001687245.7 Rhagoletis zephyria | reverse complement strand
ACAACAGCAAGTGATAATCGTTAGCGAGTGTGTTTGGTGCTTAGAAGAAAGAGAGAAGATGATTCATCCAGTGCTTCATATCAATGCTGAAATAAAAGAGATGAGTCTTTTTAGCTGCTTAGGAAAAAACAAAACAGGGTCGCCAAATGGCCGTTTCCGAGGCTCTTTGAGGCGATCGATGCGGCTCAAACGAGTGAAAGACATAAAGAAGGACATCTCATAAAGCGATGAGGAGGAGAAAGAGATGGAAATCGCTGTTTACTGCTAATCTACAAGTCTAGTCTGGAACATAACTGGCAGTGGCAGTGTTCACTTAACCTGATTCTCTGAGAGGGTGTAATCGGCAAAGAATTTCCTCCTTTGATTTGGACAAGGAGGAAATGAGCAGCAAATCCAATCGCTAAGCACAATTCTAGAAGGAAAGTTTTTATTGCCGCTCGACAAGGCAAAAAAAATCAGCCGTCAAAGGCAGTGAGGGTACACAAAACATACAGAAACATTTTCCCTCCTCATCTCATCGGAAGGGCAAAGGGAAAGAGATTGTGTGTGTGTGTGTGTTTTATCCCCTCGCCATTCGCTTTGATAGCACCAGCAGCAGAGAACTCTCTAAACGCTCTTTTCAAGCTTAATCAGAAGAAGAGAGAGAAAGAGAGAGGCGAATGACAGTTTGCTCTTTCGTGAGCCAAGATCATAAAGTCGTCGCCGTATCAGGCAAACGAAACGAAAGTCGGAGACATGCTGCCAAACAGAAAAAAAACTGTTGGGCAGCAAAATGTTAAACCCTCCTCAAGGACAAGATAAGGAGAGAGCGAGAAAATGAGGATGACGACGACGACGACCATAAATTGTCTACTTAGCAGCAGCACAAGCGGCTGAGCAAACTTGGCGATCAGAATTTAGCAGAAAGCAGAGGGTCTCCTCTCTACTTTAGTGCATCAGTTAAAGCAAAGTAAAATAAAAAGTGAGCTAGGGTTATTATTTAGCTATTACATACACATCCTCTCTGAAGGAGAAGAAGAAGAGGTTCCAGTGCTGCTGATACCTGCTAATTAACCTAGAAACAAAACTCGAAGCTGAAGCTGAAGAACGAAGAAGTATTAGCTGCTAATTATTGCCACCTTCTTAGCTAGCTTCTCAGAAGAAGAAGTCTAGACACACTTCACTAGTCACAGTGAGCTTGTTTTGAAGAAAATAAGAAGCGCTCGACGCTGCTAATTTTCCTTCTCTCTCACTCGGTAATGTCGATCATCAATAATTTATGTTCACTCAATCTTACCGAGNTAGAAGAAGAAGAAGTCTAGACACACTTCACTAGTCACAGTGAGCTTGTTTTGAAGGAAATAAGAAGCGCTCGTTGCTAATTTTCCTTCTCTCTCACTCGGTAATGTCGATCATCAATAATTTATGTTCACTCAATCTTACCGAGAGAAAAAGACGGCGGCACTGAAAACGAAAATAACGGAAAAACATGCACAGAATATGCACCAGACACACTCAGGACATTAATAAACAAATTAATAAATCAAGATCGATATGCCACTTTCAGGCTGCTGCTGCTTCCAGTCTTTATCTTTGCTCTGGGCGCCATCACACCATCAAAGTGAAGTAAAGTGATGAGTGCCAAAGAGGGCGAAGGAAAAGAAGCAGCCAAGCATTTGCTTAATTAAGTCATTCTGAATCACGTTCAGAAGAGAAGTGGAAGATGGCTGAGATGAAAATGAGATGATAGAAAGAGGATCGAGGCCGCCGTTGCCGCTATTGATANGCTTCCAGTCTTTATCTTTGCTCTGGGCGCCATCACACCATCAAAGTGAAGTAAAGTGATGAGTGCCAAAGAGGGCGAAGGAAAAGAAGCAGCCAAGCATTTGCTTAATTAAGTCATTCTGAATCACGTTCAGAAGAGAAGTGGAAGATGGCTGAGATGAAAATGAGATGATAGAAAGAGGATCGAGGCCGCCGTTGCCGCTATTGATATACACAATCGATAATTTATGATCAAACACTCTCGGGTGCCTGACTACTACTACGTTTGCCGAACACTCAACTTTTTGCCAGCCATCAACACTTCCTCAGAGAGCAGAGCAGAGCGTGTCTGGTCATTATTAGCTGGTCTGATATACAGACAACAACAATTAACAATTAACACGGCAGCCTAGCAGCAGCAGCAGCAGCAAAAGCAGATACAGTTTCACGATTTATGAAGTGAAAGAAGAGGGAGAAAAAGCAAATCACAAACACACTTCTAGCACTGAAATAAAAGCAGACAGAAGCAGCAGACAAACTTCACGAGGAAGGTGTTAATTACAGTTTACATACAGTTGTGCTGTGCCAAGATTATCAAGACGCCAAAAGAAGGTTTCTCTACGGCTTAATTAGCGTAGATTTGAGCAGTAGTAATTAGATTACCTAGAGCTGCTGCTGCAAGCACAAAGCTCACAACTGAAAATGGACAAAAAAATTGGTCACAAATTGGCTGAAAGAAAAGGAGAAAGAAAAAAATAAAAGGACAACACCAAACACACACATTAGACAAAGACATAGAAGCCAACAATAGAAACGAGAAAGGAGAAGAAGAAAAGAAA
>NW_016199936.1:0-2582 GCF_001687245.7 Rhagoletis zephyria | reverse complement strand
TATGTGGTATCTATTCAAATATAATGGCACTAAAATTCTCACAAATTAAGCTCTCAAACAAAGGGACATTTCGTTTTTTTCGCAACCCTGCCTAGTGTACATACTAAAAATATATATGTATGTATTTCATACATTGCTAGGCTCTAAAACAATAGAATGCGTTGAATACACGACACGCCAGTTAGGTCACTTTGTGTTAGAAAAAAAAACAGATATCGAAATAAAAATTAAAAAAAATATCCACACTCGATTGAGCTTTGCACCGTTGGACCACGATAAAAGTTTACGTATGTGTGTATGTATGTATGTACATTTAGGTATGCATGCATGTTTACAAATATCTTTATAAATATCTGCATTGTATTGTATTGTTATGTTGCTTAAGCGTTGGCACAAATGTCCAACGATTAATAATAAGTGGCTCCCATGCGATGTCATTGCTGTGGGACAACGCTTGGATAGATAAAAGGAACTCAGTGTGTGACATTGAACATGGCGATGTACAGTGTTTTTAAATGTTATAAAATGGCTAGGTTTTATTTAGCATACAATGTGTTGAGAGTACATGAGTTTGCCTTAGTTTTGGTTATTCTGCTTTTCGTTTTAATACTTGAAATATCTTTAGGCAACTAACAACACCTACAGCCTGAAGGTATGCTACACCCCCAATCAATTGGTAACGAACCGGAAATAAAGCGCATATATATAAATATATATAAGGCTTAATGCACGAAATTTCATTAAAAAATTATGCACATGCACTTCTCACCGAAATTTTCCTGATTCCAGTCACTGCGGTTTAGAAATTTCGTGCGGGGTTTACGGTGAACCCAGGTCTTCGACAGTGGACAGCGCTTTAATTTCCTTCCAGAACCCCATAGCACGCAGTCTGACAGTTTTAAATGCTAAGTTCTTTGCTGTTAAGTCCGGTGGTGGCATGTTGTCCTCAAGGCACCCGCTATACTGATCACTGAGAGCCGGTAAGTCTTTTAAGGTATGTCTTCTTTTTCGCTGCTGTCCACCATATCAATACCCCATAGAATATTAAGTATTGGCTTAACGATAGCTGTGAATATCCAATGTAAAGGAGTGGGTCAAAGCCACCAAGTGCAGCCCAACATATTCTTACATGCATACCGCGCTGCCTAGGCCTTTCACACCCACTCTTTCAGGACACTTTTCTGTCCAATACGATTCCAATGTACTTCGTGTTAGACTTTTGTGGAAGTGGTCTACCCCAATTTAGGTTTATCCATTTTAAATTAAATTTAATTATATTGAATATATCAAAAATTTGTATTATTATTATTATTGTTTTTATTTAAACATCGATGGTGCAAAATTTAGCGAATTTCTTTCATTAAATATTAAATATTCTTACCTTTGTCATCGACCCTGAGCGAATCTAGCTTATGTAGACAATACGTTGTTGGTAGCCCTTACAGCTTTCCTTTGCTTGTGTACAGTTATAATGTAGCCTATTGCTTGAGAAATATTTTATTTCTAGACCTACTTTAACAAATCGAAAAAGATACAAATTCTTTGGTTAAAATATATGAATATATTTATGCATTTCAGAAAATTTTTGAATATATTTAATTTTCCTCATTTGTCGAATCCAATAAATATTATAATGAGGTACTATATTATTATTTTTTGTATGTACTTAAATCTACTTTCAAAGTTATGTATATGTATGCATGTTTTATATATGAACTTTATGTATATACATTTTCTTAACTTGAATAAAATCTCCGAATCTCTTAAAAAATTTTGCCACACACAAAATTCTTACCAACTCCCAACCACTGTGCACCGCGAAAGAGGAACCTACGTAAGTACGTCATATCTGCAGTGAACAACTTGGGGCCACTCCCTTTGTGCCATGTGCATATGCCCACTGGCTACCGATGGCTGTGTGACAGCGCGGCTGTTGACCAACGACAAAACCTCATCGTTATCTTTAGACCAGTGTGCCCAACTGCGTGATATCAACACTGCTGCGCCGCGTTGTCACATCAAAGGGCATTACAGGTGTAGGAGGCAACAGTGCTGTTGGCGTTGTGGGGCGCAACGGTGCTAACATAGACGGTATACCGAAGCCAGCATGCGGGGAAGGCGTTACGGCTATAGTCGAAGTGGAAGGTGTGCTGCTCATTGGTGCTGCTGAAACCTGTATTATTTTTGGCGGCGGCGCAGCTGGCAGCATTTGATTAAGAGATTTCGGGCCGAACATTTGTTTTTGCAACGTTTTCGTGTGGGCGGCATGCGAAGGCGGTAGCAAATTCTTGTCATTTGTATGATTGTCTTTGCAGTTGCTATTGTTGTTGTTGTTGTTGAAATTGCTGGCGCAGTTGCTGTGCAAGTAACTGTTGATGTTGATATGCTGCCGCTGCGGTAGTAATTGCGGCTGGTACTGGTGTGGTTGCTGTTGCAGCTGTTGTTGTTGCTGCATAATTGAAGCTGGATAATTTGCCATTGACAACGATGACGGATACGACGAAGACGACGGAGAAGGTGACGACGAAGTGGTCGACGACGACACTGTTGCATAGGCGGCTGACAATGTTTGCTCAGGCGTT
>NW_016199935.1:0-2582 GCF_001687245.7 Rhagoletis zephyria | reverse complement strand
ATGTATATACATAAGTATGTAGATACTTTTGCACTTGAAATTTGTTTGCAATTAAATTTTGCGCAATTCGTTGACTCCAAAATAATAGCTGTGAAAGATTTTTTTGTTACTCGTGTAAAAATCAAATAGACAAAAGTGATTTCAATGCGTTCAAATAAAAAGTGATATATGAATGTCCATGCAAATATTTAATGGCGAAAAAGCGTGCAGCACTACAAACATATGAATGTATAGGTATGGCTATGTAAGTACAATTGCACTCACTTGCTATGGTAACATATGTACGTACATATGTATGTATGTTAACGAACTGTTTGTATTTACAAAGCAGCAACAAATATTCATGCAAACAAGTAACAGCGGACGCCAAACAGCTGCCCGAGTGCAAAAAAATGTGGTATGTACGAGTATCAGTGTTCTTGCATATGAATATAGCTATGTACAGATATAAACATTTTCACGCCACTACAATAGCATATGGCTGAAACAAAAAACAAATAAACAATGAAGTAAATCAAAGAAAAAAGCAGGAAGCGAAACTAAGCAAAAAAATAAAAAAATTGTGTTGAAAATCTTAAACTAGCTGGCAGGTGCCAAAGCTGGTTTACAGTACCTGGCAGAAGCTGGAAAATGTTATAAAAGTATGTGCTTGAACTTGTATGAGTAAATACAGTTTTGTTTATATGGTTTGACTGTGTGTACATGAATGTCTGTGTAGGCATGAATGTCTGTGCTCGTATTCTAAAGTTCATGTTTATTATCAATAGTTACTGTCAGCTTACGCAACAAGGCATCTTAATGTGTTCGCTCCAGTGGTTGTAGAACTTATTTGGGAAATTTGCTACTATCGAATTCTGTGTAATGTAGCCATTTTATTAGGATCAAAATTTCGTTGTAAAAAGTTTTTGTGCGTATTGTAACCTTCCTTTTATAGCGGCTTATTAAAAAACATTTTTGAATTGTCATAAATAACAAAATGTTATAAAACTCTGGTCTAAAAAGAAAAATTGTGAGCAGCCTTGAAGTCCGGGTTTTATACCAGAATTTAGAGAAATTGAAATTGGTATAACAGTTTGAGCTTATAACATTTTGTTCTGTAGAATTTTAATTATATATAAAGTGGTCAAAAAACTGGTATAAATTTAGTAGGGTTTAAAGACTGTATACTCCTTCAAAATTTATTTTTTCCTACTAAGAATTAAATATTTAAAATCACTCGTCGAAAAACTGGTATAAATTCAGAAAATAGGTTTAAGACTGACCACAGCGCTGAAATGTTTACTCATTGTCTCTTTAAACAATCGAAACAGTATTAAAAACTTGTCAAAAACTGGTATAAATTCAGATTTTTTTTTTAAATAATAGCAAAATCATAAAATTTAAATTTTAATCTTTTTAAACAATCCGAAATGGTACTCATGGGAAAACTGGTGTAAATTCAGAAAATTTGTTAAAAAAATATTAATATCGCTAATATGTTTACTTTTTGTCTCTTTAAACAATCTAAACAGTATCTACTAAAAACTCTTAAAAAGCGGGTATAAATTCAGAATATATGTTACAATAAAAGTAAACTCGTAAAATTTCAATATTTTTAAAAAATCTGAAATATGCAAAAAGATCATGGGAAAACTGGTATAAATTCAGAAAATTTGTTTAAAAAATAATAATATCGCTAAATTACTTTTTGTCTCTTTAAACAATCCAAACAGTAATAAAAACTCGTCAAAACCGGGTATAAGTTCAGAAAATATGTTTAATAACACTGGACCACAAATTTCAACTTTTTTTCTGCGAATAAGACGGGACCTGGTGTTTCTGANATGTGCTGGTGAATTGGTAGGCCAAATAAAAAAGAACGTTCTAATTGTAAACTCAATTTTTATTATACTTATTTTCTTCAAAATACATATTCTTATAACAATTCGAGCTGTAAGTAATTAAGTTTTGTTTTGTGAATCTTTTCTGGCAACATTCGACCGTGTATTTTCAACCACTTTTAAAAAGTTTCAGTCTGTTCCTTTCACGCCAAATAGCATAGAAGTATGTACATACATGTGGTAGTACATACTTTAAAAGCATTCGCATTTCTAACTGAAACACAAAAAAAAAATTTCATTGAGTTGAGTGCTTTCTTTATGTCATTTTCTCAATGCATTGTCTCGCGCTTTGTTTCAACAAAAACGAAAATCCATCAACTAAATTTATCGCCACATCACGTCGAGCTGTTAATATTGTAATTGTTTTTGTGAGTAATGTTTTTGTAAATTTAGCACTGCTTTATTGCAATATTTTCACAAAGTTGGAATTCTTCGAGCTTTTAAAATATTTATGTTTTTAAAAAATTTGCTAACACTTTCATTGACTAACAGTTTCTTTCTTTTTTGATTTTTTTTTACTTTTGAGTTCTACGGTCTAATTTTTTCTCGCTGCAACTGACAAAATTGTTAAATTGAGTTGAGTGAACAGTGAAGGCGATTGTGGCGTGGAAGCGTACTACAGCAGCCACACAAGCATTGTCTAAAACTTGGCAGCATTTCAATATGCAGTGAATTTTTATTTTACTTTTATTTACAAAACCA
>NW_016199934.1:0-2582 GCF_001687245.7 Rhagoletis zephyria | reverse complement strand
ATGGCCAGTTATTAAATGGCGAGCAGCAATTAATTTGTCTCTGTCGTTGTAGCTAAGAAATTCAAAAGCCGCTTCCAAATCGCCAATCCATTTATTGACATCTTGAAAGTCTGAACCATCAAATTGGTCAATTTCCTGTTGTAGCTCGATCAGTTCGCGTTTCTTACGAGCGATAGCTAGCATACGATTAAGCTGCTCCTCTTGAACTTCTAAGTCATAAAGTGCAGTAGGAGGAGTCGATGCTCCCTGCTGGTTGGAAGCAGCCAATGGAATTCGAAAATTGGTTCTGACTTCTTGTGCTTTTAAAATGGCACTGGCTTCTGGTGCATCTGGCACGTTTTCATCTGGCACGTTTTCCACTGTAGCACTTCCATCCAGCACGCCTGCGCTCTGTGCCCTCTCATTCGGGGAAGAGCCATCAATCAACTTCGTTGGTTTGGCGACCACATCGTCGTATAAAGCAAGCAGTTGTACCAGCGTAGCCTCTTTATCGAATTCGCCATTCATTAACTCAAAATTTCTGCTCCAACTTGAAAAATATTTCGATTATATACTAGACAAAGTTGCCTTGTGTAATTTCCACACCTGACATGTAATCTTTTCTTTAGGATCACCTGTATAAAACTTACAGCCTCGTGCTTACCACTTGATTATATATTTTAGAAGAGACCGGAAGAGACAGTTCCGATAACAGCCTGATAAACTTAGTGCTGCCAGATTATCAGTATTCTAATACACNAAGCAAGCAGTTGTACCAGCGTAGCCTCTTTATCGAATTCGCCATTCATTAACTCAAAATTTCTGCTCCAACTTGAAAAATATTTCGATTATATACTAGACAAAGTTGCCTTGTGTAATTTCCACACCTGACATGTAATCTTTTCTTTAGGATCACCTGTATAAAACTTACAGCCTCGTGCTTACCACTTGATTATATATTTTAGAAGAGACCGGAAGAGACAGTTCCGATAACAGCCTGATAAACTTAGTGCTGCCAGATTATCAGTATTCTAATACACTAGAAGTTTCAAGCATTTCTGAAATTTACCGTTATATGAAAAGCGGCCGTAATCTTAGACCGAATAAATAATTTTCAAGGTTTTGCTTTCACGTGGCAAGCACAATAACCATACCAAGTTTGGTACAAATTGGTAGAACGGTTAGCGAGATACATATATGTGATCATAAGTGGGCGGTGCCACGCCCATTTTCCAAAATTTTATCACAAACGTATTTCTTGGTAAAGAATAGTTGCAACCATCAATTTTGAATAAATTAGCTTTAATATTTACTGATTTCTCGAAGATTTCGTATTTATCTAAATTTATATGGGATGTGGGCGTGGTTATTGTCCGATTTTAAAAATTTTCGGCCATTTGGTATGGTGTAGCAAGGCTAATAGCCCAGTTATGCATACTTGCACTGCTATACCATTTTTACGTAAAAATCAAAACCCAACAGAATTCTACATGTTAAGTGCTATGCATTGGGAAACCTCTTACACGCAAAGCCCATTTAACAGATTCTTATGTGACAACTCTCATGCAAAGCTAATTATGCATAACTGGGCTATAACAATTGTGCCAAGTTTGAAAGAAATTGGTGCAGCGGTTACCCAGATACACACATGTAACACATGATAAGTGGGCGTGGCTACGCCCATTTTCCAAAAATTTATGACACGTGTAAATATTATTGCAAATATCAATTTTGAATGAATAACCTTCAGTAGTTAATAAGATATCACAGTTTTCGTATTTCTCGGAGGAAGGCGTGGTTATTGTCCGATTTTGCCAATTTTCAAAACCATCCGTCCTACGCCCGAAAGAAGTGCACGTACAAAGTTTCGTTAAGATATCTCAATTTTTACTCGAGTTATCGTGTGCACAGACGGACGGACGGACGGACAAACAGTCACCGCTTAATCGATTTCTCTTTTCATTCTGATCATTTATGTATACATTTGTCTATATCTATCTCGATTNTATTATTATTGTAGGTCTCCTGAAGAGAACCAGAGTTTTCCGATCGAAAAATATTGATTTTCAAGAATTCTATACCATTTCTACGAAAAGTTGTTTTTCCATATAAAATACATGGAAAACTTGCCGCTTGGATAGGGCTGCCAGATATCTCTGTTGCCAAACCGGGACACTTTAGGGAGGGCAGTAGTATATTTATGCTAGCACTGCTGCTAGCAGCGCTGCCTGCACTAGGCCAGAACCGGCATATGGTTNTCGCGATCGATAATATTCCAAGTCTATTTTTGCATTCTTTTATCGCGAGTGAAAAATGCAAACAAATTTATCATCTCTCACATTCGGAATGCGATCGACAAAAAAATTTTCGCTGCTTTTCATTCGCGATCGAAAAAAGCAAAGAAATTTCCTCTCACTCGAATATGAGAAGTCCGAGCATTGCCGATGTCGGCCTCTCATAAATAAGAAAAACGATGCAAATAGTCCATTCGCGATCACTCACAACAGCTTATCGCGATAAACTTTTCGCGAAATATTTTCAACGACGTTGTATTGGAGATATTTTTCGCGTTTGTTTTGGGTATGCATTTTGTTATGCATACA
>NW_016199933.1:0-2582 GCF_001687245.7 Rhagoletis zephyria | reverse complement strand
AACTATGTAAACAAGGGATTTACTAGAATACGCACTATTAATAATATATGTATATATTGTGCATATTTATGTGCATTGTATACATACAATACATAGTACATACTATATAGTATGAATGCTTATACATACATAGCTACCACGTTTGCTTGGCTGCATAGACAATGCAATGCATCATTGTGGCGAAGTACTCGTACTTTGGTATTTGGCCAATACAACACAAGGTCGTTGGTTTTGTTAAAACTGTCACGCACAATAACATGGCCTAAACGTAACATTTATGCAAAAAAATAAATGTTGGCGTTTTTTGTCTTGGTCTTTGGGATTTTTTTTTGCGCGCATGCGTATGTTTCCACTTAAGCGTTCAAAGCGTGGTTTATTGTTGAGATAACGCAAAGTACATTTTAAGTGGTAATTAAAAGGAAATTTTTGTACCGAATTCACTCCAAATTTAGTTTAGTGATTATTTCGCCGCTTAAGTGATTTAATTTTGAAACTATTGTTCCGCTGCTTGGTTAGTTTAATTGAGAGATTTTGGAATTTATTTTTTTTTGCAAATTTTCTTAAACTGCAATATAACCTGCTGTCAGCTATTAGTCTTTTTGTAATTGTCAAAAAAGTAATCAAAAATCAATGAATACAAAACATATAATTTTATTGTCCAGCTATTATGCTAACAATTGAATTCGTGTTTTAAATACATACTACGAACATACATAACTAGTAAATCCCAAATAGCTTAAGATTCCGTCAAACTTGCTCTCAACAACGAAATAAAGCTCAACTCGCTTCCGTTGTTGTTTTACAGGGCAATTCTGACAACTGTCTTGAAAGCTTTTTTCTATCTTTCGAAAGACAAGTTGCAAGATTTGCTAGTGAGGAGGTCTTAGCGTTATTCTGTTTGTCTTTTAGGAATAAGTTTTTTAAAAATATAATTGAATAAAAACATTCTTGTTTTTATAAAAACTATAAACTATAAAAAATAACTTTAA
The DNA here is from genome assembly GCF_001687245.7 of Rhagoletis zephyria. NCBI lineage: Eukaryota > Metazoa > Arthropoda > Insecta > Diptera > Tephritidae > Rhagoletis > Rhagoletis zephyria. Next base: position 1,593 of record NW_016199933.1, on the reverse strand, counting down.
AAAGGAAACAATAAATAAAATAAGTTACCAAAAATTAAGTGAAATAAATTTTTTTTTTGCTTTTTGAAACAATAAAATATAAAAATTACAAAAAAAATTTTATCTAAAAAAGAAAAACTATTAATTAAAAAAGAAACAATGTTAATCAAAAAAATATAGAAATAAAATAAACCTTTATTAAAAAAATCGCTCTTAAACAGTTTTTTTTTTACTTTTATGTAATTACTCCTTCAGTAACAATTATTTCTGAAGTTTTTTTATAAATCCAAATTTTTTTTTGATTTTTATCTAAATAATCTGCAAATAACAGTTATTTTAGATTTTTAAATTAAAGGTCTTATATACCAGTTATTGAAGACTTTTATTTATAAGAGTCATAAATAAAAATCAGTCGGCGACTTTTACTTTTAAAAGTCATCAATATAAATCAGTGATTGACTTTTATTTTTTAAATCATACTTAAAAAAGTCATTTGTATAAGTCGTAGTAAACTTTTGTTCTCCAACACCTTCTTAACTGCGAAAAATGATAATGACTCCTATACGTATGACTTAAAAAATAAAAGTCGGTGACTGATTTATACTGACGACTTTTAAAAGTAAAAGTCACTGACTGATTTTTATTGATGACTTTTAGAAATAAGTGTCTTCGATAACTGATGTCTAAGACATATAATATAAAAATCAAAATAACTGATTGTTTAAATAAAAATTAAAAATAATTTTTATTCTGCATTTATTAAAAAAAAATCAAAATCAATTTTTTTTTATATAATTTTGCATAAAAAGTACACATAAAAATTTATTTTCAAATTTGACTCTCGGTGAAAGAAGGCATCGATTGGTATGTGTCACTTAGTTGTAGAACATTTCCTTCATATTTAGTTAGTTTTTCAATGACAGTTTTTATCTTATCAATATTGGTTATGTTCGGTCCCTGCACTGGATAGTACGCCACCGTTTCCTTTGCTGAAGACCTACACAATATTGAGTTTCCTGAGGCCATTAGCAAGCCCGGCTTTACATGTTGTAGAGTCTTTACTCATGGCTCCAAATCTGACGCAGGATAAGGATCTGGAGTCTATATTTAAAGTAACGGGGACAGTCTTCATTTCTCTCTTGACAAGCCTGCCTCGGTATTTCAAGCCGGGTGATTTGCGATCCTCAATGCCATGGACTACGTTGAGGAAACTAGATGGAGAAGTCGGAGTTTATAGTTTTCCTTAGTGACAATTAAGCTGCGCTCAAGGTATTGGCCAGCCATCTAACTACTTCCAAGCTATTTCGGCAATGCAAATCTCTATGTGGGAAAACACAACGAACTTACTGTTAATGAGACATCTGATAATTTGACTAGAGAAGGCTCAGACCAGGCATTCCTTGCACCGCAACCAGTCATGGGCCGCCCAACATCGGCCTTCGTTGCCTTTGAGGTTTTGGCAGCGATGTGTTGAGAGATGAACACCTAAGCTTTTCAAGCTTCGATATATTCATAAATTGGGTAGATGTCAAAATCGATAAGTAACGCATTTCTCTGTTGCTATGTACCCTGCAAAAATCGTTGGACCATGTACTCTATTTGTGGTAAATTGGA
>NW_016199931.1:0-2583 GCF_001687245.7 Rhagoletis zephyria | reverse complement strand
TTACGCTATTTACATACCACATACATACATACATACATACATATGTACACAAATATACACACGTCTCAACAAAAGAAAACAAAATATGTAAAACAACAACATGCATACTTATAATGAACTAAAAAAAAATCAAATACTTGCAGCTGGCTGCTGAATTCGTATAAGAAACAGCAAAAGCAAGTGACTAAAATGCTTCATAATCGCTGAGACTCGACCGCAAAATGAGTGACTGCAAAAATTCCAAAGCAACAACCGGCACAACAATCATCCCCTCTTATGACTTGTCCGGGTGAGTCAGTCGAGCATGTGTAGTAAATAAATGAGTTTAAAAATATTTATTTTTTATTTTTTTTTTTTATAAAAATATTTTATAAAAAACACCAAGATCCGCTGCTTTCAAGCAGCACTAGACACAACAACACAATTAGCATATCGCTCATTTGCGCCTATTGCTACATATTCGTACATATGTACATACATATGTAAATACATACAAAAATATTTCTTCTTCGNGCACCGCATGATGCAGCTGGCGCCTAAATGCATAAGTAACTACCTATCACACTACTGTAGCATGCACATTCTCTATGTATGTATGGATGTGTGTTTGTTAGATCGTACAAGAAAAAAAGTTCGCCCTCTAACAGGGCAATTCTTTCAACTTACAACAGCTCTTTGCTGTCTTTCGAAATAGCTATTCAAAGCTCTGCCAACGAGGGGGCCCTAGCAGTCTGCTTGTTTCTTAGGCATTAAGTTTTCCAAAAATTAAATGAAATTAAAAATATGCACATTTGTATGCATATTTTTCTTTTGAAAGCAATAAAAATTGGCTTTAAGATCTAAGCATTAAAAGAAAATCAAATTAAAAAATAAAAATTAAACAAGTTCTTAAAAGTTACATTCAGCTAAAGAAAAATATTGTTCTTCTTAAAATAATATAATCTAATAATTAAAAGAAAATTATTTTAGAAAAAAATTTGTTAAAGGAGATACAAAAAAATTATTATTAATTTCCTTTATTCTAAAAAAAAATCTACAAATATAACAATTTTAATTTAACAAAAAAGATAGTGAATAAAAAAAAATAAAAATAAAATTTTTCTATAATACTAAATGAATGTGAAAAATATATGCTCATCGTTTTAGCACAATAACATAAAAAATAAATAAAAAGAATTAAATAAGTTCCTAAACATCAAATTTAATAAAAATAAAAAAAAATCTGAAATAATATAATTTAAAAACTAAAATTTAAATAAATATATAAAATTGTATTAAAATAGAAGAACTTTAAAAAAATATTTTTTTTAACAATAATATCTTAAAATTAAATAAAAATTTAAAATAAAACAGTTTCCTAAAAATTAATTTTAATTAAGAAATATATATATTTATTCATTTTAAAAGAGTAAAATCTAAAAACTAAAAGAAAATTTAACTAAACAATAAATAAATTTAAGAAAAGATAAAAAAAAAATCCCGAAGAATCGATCCTTGGACCTCTCGAATGACACGCGATAGCTTTGCTCAGTCGGTCACTGCGTCTGTTGGATCAGCGCGTGCAAAATGATATACATACAAGTGCTTTCGGTCAAATGAGCTTTTCACCATGAAAGTTGGCAAGGGAGCTTTGTTTTGTACGACTTTCGTACCGGAATAAGCAAAATCTTCTTCTTGTCTCGGGAAGACAATTTTTTGTTCCAAAGTTCATTGACATCAAACACCCCGTTCCAGTACTTACCCGCCAAATCTCTGATTCTAAAGAACCACGCTAATGTTTGTAAATTAAAGCTCGCCAAAAGTCATTAAATTTTACTAAGAAAGTATTTTGATTGTGCCAGTATAACTTGATTTGCCGAATGTAGGTGTCTCCCAAAAATGTAAAAACACGACACCTCAAGGCTCGGCTAAAAAAAGGATTAATTTTTAAATTTTCTTGCAAAAATACTTTAGGCGCATTGAACTGTTTTTCTGTTTGCTTGTAAGGTGGTGCGGCCTAATGTATGTACATATGTATTTATTTTGCAATTGTTGGCGCCTACTGGCTACTACAAATATATTTGCAAATAGTATATACGTATGTATGACCGTTGCACTTTATTGCCTGCATTGCATTGGCAATCGCTCGCAATAATCGGCGCTTTTGTTTACAAGCTTACTCTATATATATTTCATTGAATGCGGCTAATCGTGATTGTTTACATAATACACATATGTATGTAAGTATGTGCCTACATATGTATGTATGCATGTTAGTGTCCGCACTCTAAATGCTTTGCTACTATTTTTGTTGTTGTGCTAATTTGTAGTTTTTCTAATTTTGATATTTTTAATTTTTTTTCATAATTTTTTTCTCCGCTTGATGCGCTTCACCAGCTAGAACAGTGATTAACTAGTAAATGCTGTGGCTGGTGAGCAAAGTTCAAACGCCATCTGCTGATAATACGTGTATAGTTAAATGACGTGCCGATATTGTAGAATTGTAGAGGCATACATAGAACTCAGTAAAACTTTTCTATTACTTTTTCGTAAGACATGTTAGAGCTTAAAGTTTATTTTCCATTTACCTAGACAACGGTTTTT
>NW_016199930.1:0-2583 GCF_001687245.7 Rhagoletis zephyria | reverse complement strand
TGGATGGCTTTTTTGGCGATTCGGACGCTGCAGTTCGTTTTAGAAATGCTATGTTTACTAATCCTAGATACCGCAAACATTTGGAAATACTGCTGCCGTTTATGTGCAATCGCGGCGCCTTTGAATAATTAGTAAACATATTCGTACATACATACATATGTAAATATATTAAGAACATGTTAAATATTTTATTTGGCAATATAGCTATACCATCATCGGAAGTTTTATGGGAATCGTACAAGATTTTTTTAAAGCCATTAGCGAAATTTAGTATATAAGTTATATGTGCACTAGGGTGGTCCAAAAATGTACAGTAACATAAAATTTTTAGAATTTTCTTGCTGCCACCCCCAGAATTATAGGAAATGAAAAATAGGGAGAACCGGGGAAATTTTTTTTTCTTAGAATTGCTATAAAATGGCTAAACATAGATAAATATTTTTTGATCGAATAAAAATATTTCCTTCGGAAATCTTCCAACAATATAATTATGATAAAAATTTAAATTAAACTAACTAACTATTTTTACAAATGTGTGTAACGTTGTTACGAACCACAGCTGTTAAATTATTTTAAAAAGTCCCCTTATGTAGATAACACGCTGTTATAAAATAAAAAATTCGGGTCGTAGAGCTGGCCGAGTAATTCACGAAACTGCTTTTAAAATTTTTCTAACACACTCAAATTCTCAACTTATTCTTAAAAACCCATTCTCACATGAAATCCGGCACTAAACAAATTCATACATATGTATTAACTTTGTTCGCATAACGGTTATTTTATAAAGCCTGAAAGAATCAAGATATTTATAGAAATATATACCTTATGTATACCGAATTGATCACAATGAAAAGAGATATCGATTAAGCCATGTTCGTCTGTCAGTCCATCCTTCCATCAAGTACTTTTTTTTTTACTCAAGGCAGATGGTAATGAACACAGAAATTCAAAAACTGCCTCAATTCGGTGACCACTGCAACTTATTCGCTTAATATCAATGTTTGCAATAATCTTTTAGAAACAAATGAGAATATTGCACATTTTCGGGAAATATACTTTATACTCATCCACTTCATCCTTCCACTTTTTGTGTTGGTGTTGGTTGATTTTTGTTTGTCTGCAAACCAAACTTGACAAGGGATGACGGAAATTCGTTCTAAAATAAATCTTCCACTTTTTTTCTTTGGTAGAGAAAAGACGTCTTGCTTCTTAAAACGAATTTATCGGAATGGATTGGTTGAGAATGATGTACATATCGCACCCTAAATCAAAAACCGTCACAACTCTAAATTTTTCAAAATTATTTTTTTTTTTTATTTGTTTTTGTTATTTTTTTGGCCTTTTTTCCTAAAATAGTTCGCAGACCATATTTCTAACGGCCACCAAAAATATCTTCTTTATCACCATTTTCTCTAACTGGAAAAATACTATTAATACTGTTTTTGTTTTATTTGCGTCGCTTCAACTTACTGCCGTCCCTAAATTGGCGCGCCAAGCGCCAAACAACTGTCAAAAATCCTCATGCCCGTACAATTTGTATGAAGCATCCCACAATAACGCGGCGCTAACGCCGAGCAAATGGAATTTTCATTTTTGACAGGGCGTCACGTGTTGAAGTTGGATGCAGAAGACGGAAAGAAAGAGAAGGGAAAAAAGAGAAAAAGGGATCGAGAATAAAAACGTCCTCTCTGAGAAAACGTCAAAAATAACGACGCGTTGATTTGGGGATAGCGCGCGCCGACACTCGTTGACAATGGATAACCCAACGCTTAGCGCTCCAATTTAGGGACGGCAGTTAGTTTTATTGATTATTTTTGCGAAGAATAAGAGAAATGTCAAATGTAAAAGCAAAAAAAAAACGCTAGCAAGGTAAAGAGATTTGTAAAGGTATTCTTAATGAAATATTAGGTTAAAAAAGGAAAAAGTGATCATAGTGGCGCAGAGAAAAATTGGAAATTTTCATTGAACTGTGAGAAAACAACCACAGCAAACTGTCAGGCTAATAATTCGAGATTAGACTGTGTAAACAGGGTGATTAAAAAACGAGCTTTGATTGGGATTATATTTATATGTATGTATTGGTGTGGTCTTCCAAGTGTGCAAAAGTGGTCAGCTTGTTCTTGGAGTAATTCCAAGACTTTTCCTAAAACGGAAGCCTTCTGGACTCACAAATTTTCATTCGAGTCTAAGTGACATTTTTTAAAAATATAAGTTATACCCATATTTGTATAGTTAAATATAGTGTTTATTTGGTAAGAAAGGGGATCCAAGTCATTTCTGACATTGTAGTGCCATCTGTTTACCGCGCAATAATAATTTCAAATGAATTGACCCAGAATTTACAACAAGTAATCAACTTTAACCTTAATTATCTCAAAGCAATGTCAGACCTACTTAGATCCCTTCATTTATTACACAGTTTCAAGCTTCTAGCATGACTTTCAGCTACTTGAAAATGCCGCTTCTGAAATGTCAATCACCATTAATAAAATCACGCCATATCAACTTTAGGTGTAAGGCAGAAAATATATACCAAGTCTTTCCCATGTAAGGTTTGTGATTTTAGCAAACCGATTTTCCGAG
>NW_016199929.1:0-2583 GCF_001687245.7 Rhagoletis zephyria | reverse complement strand
CTTGCTGCTCACTGTCGAACACTTTCCATGCGATTTAACTCAATTTGGCGCAGCGCTTGTCGTGAGAGGCTTAAAATGTGACACAAATGGCTGATAGGCATGCCACAAAAAGAAGGAGGCCGTAGTTGTTAGGAATTTGCAGAAAAATTGAGAAAAGCAAAAAATTAAACATTTTTTATAATGTTAAAAAAAACTTCTTACTTTGAACTGTGCTAAAATATACCTTGTAAATTTTGAAAATTTGGAAAAAAAATTAATAAAAAAATAAATAGCCTATAAGTATAAAAAAAAAGAATTTATTTAAGATTAAGTTGGGGTGAAATTAAAAAAAATTACAAGTAAGAAAAGGTTTTGGAAAAAATGTATTAATTTTTTTACAAAAAGTTTGCATAAAATTAAAGTAATTATAGATTAGTACAAATACATATTAGAATAAAAATAAACATTTACCTAATTTTATGTAGAACTTTGTTTAAAGCCTGCCAAATCTGTTAAAACATTAGTAATCTTAAATGTTGAACCGCAAACGCTGTAAAAAGTTCTTATTAAATTTTTTTTAAAAATTTGGTTTACTTAAAATTGTACTTATTTATTTTTTTAAATAGCCAGGTGTGTCATAAAAGTTTTTACTAAAAATTTGTTCGAAAAGGTCGCGTTGTTTGAGGATTACATACAGATTTTTGCATTATTTTAGTACTAAGAATAGTAATTATAAAATTAAGAAAAATTGAAATTTTTTCAAGGCTTTTTAAAATTTTTGCACAAAAAAATGACAACAAAATATTTTGCTAAAACAAAAACTTTTTGGTAAAAAAAATTTAAATATAAATTGGTTGGCGGAAATTCTTGACTGAATAAAACTTAAAATTTTTACTGAATTTTTTCTAAGTAAAATTCTAAAGAACCCTTCGTAAAAAGTTCTTTTCGAAAGTAATCGCAAAACCGGGTACCAAATTTTTTTTTTTCTGAAAATTGTTCTAAATTTTTTCTTAAACTCTTAAATTCTTCTTTCTACAACAATTTTATACAAAAATTTAAATATGTACCTGAAATTCTCGTTTAAAATGTTTATGTTTATTAAAAATTTGCCAAAAAATTGGTTTTTAGTACAACTAGAGAATCGATGATTTTTCACAACTTTGTACTGAAAATAAAAAAAGAAAAGAAAGGTTAAGAAAATAACCATAATTCTTTCTGAAAGAAATTAGAAAAAAATAGTAACAAAATTGTACCAAAATATTGCCAAACCAAAATATTTTTAGATATTTCGTACAAAAAAAAAACAACAAAAAACCTAGCAGTGCCTTTATTCCTGTCAGTGATTATGTCAACTAGTCAAAAAATGTGTACGGCTAAACGTAGGCAGGACTTACAAGAAAGAGCTTTTGTTAAAAAAATGTGTACTAAAAATTGAACAAAAAAAATTTGTCGTGTGAAATTTTCCAAGTTTATTGTAAAAACTAGGCGCTAAAATGCGTGTACTAAAAATATATATTAAAAAAACTACAAAAGTCATAATATTTTTTAATATACGTTTTTGATTAAAAAAAAGAAGATATGCGTTCAAGCGAAAGTCTAGTGTAAATATTTGAATACTAAAGATTGAAAGTGTACAACAAGTTTTTCAATATTTGAGCAAAAAAATTATATAAACCAAAATATATGAAAAGCATTAGCTCGATATTTAAGAACGAAAATGTTAACATTTTCCAAAATAATTTGTTTTGTAAAAATAAGTACTTAAATTATGTAACAAATACGAACTTTATGTATGACTACATTTGAAAAAAAAAAATATATATATATACATGGAGAAATAAATAAATGAAAAAAATCTTTAATTGAAATCGTTTATACCCCAAAGTTGTGAAATAAAAAAAATCCGATTTTAAATGTTTGATTAATAGATTAGTATTTCGATATGAAAATATGCAAATTTTTATTATGTGCGTACATCCATACGTAACATTTTTTGGCAGTATGTACCCTTCTACCTTTCCTTAAACATAAATTATTGATTTAGGTTGACATTTTTAGATTTAAAATGGGCATTATTCATGCAAACACTAACATTTAAAAGAGTTCGAAAAGGCAAAAAAAAATCTCATATTTCACACGAATTCCGTAACCGACTCTTGTATATACATATGTATATACATATGTACGAGTATGTACTGTATTCTCGCATTCCATTCGTGAAAATATTTGCGTGTAATTCCAAGCGCTTTAATGACAATGAATTGCCAAAAAGTCATTTTTCAAACAACTAATCTGAGGCGAATGCCCAGCAAAGCAAGCCGCTGGCATTGTTTGCTCACTAAATTTTTATTTATTTTTTGTTGTTTGCATAATTTAATAATTACCTGCCAGACCTTTGTTGGAGGGGTCATAAAATCTATTCAACACTTTTATGGACTTGCCAGTGCAATGAATGCAAGCATATTTCAACAAATTTATGTATGAATTAAAGGTGTATTTACATACATATATACATATATACCCATGAAAGACTATATATATTTATAAACATATGATTATAAGTAAAGAGTAATTGCGTGCTTGCTATTTGAGGTTGCATATCAG
>NW_016199928.1:0-2583 GCF_001687245.7 Rhagoletis zephyria | reverse complement strand
AACCCAAACCGGAACGTTATTTTGAATCGGTTTCATTCCTTGGATATAATTATTAATGTTATCGTCATTTTTCACTTGTGTAACGGTATAGCGATTTATACATTTATCGATCTCGATCTGTGCTACCTCACAGGTAGTCCCATACTAATTTGGTTTAAATCCGATCATCGGATCATGAAGAAATGAAGGATAATCTTACATTTTTATATAAGAATTGAAGAGTGACACTTTTGTTGTTGCTAATATTACTGAGTGATAAGGGTTCCAATTTTTGTTACCTAATTTTTGGTCATACATTATTGTGTAATGTAGTCAATTTTCGATGGTTTCTTTTCGATTATTTTGAAAGTTAATCGGTTAATTGCTCGATTAATCGAAGGGAAAATTTCGATACAATTAAATCGTTAACCGAATGAAAATAACCGATTATAATCGGTTATTCGATTAGTCGTGCCATCACTAATTACGAATCAGAAAATAACATAAGTACTTAAGGTGTCGAACAAATTACTATGGACGTGATTCTTAGAAATTTTTGTCACGTATTTCCTTCCATGTATAATTTTTAACATACTAGGCCTAAAATTGGCTACTTCGGCCATAATTCGGGGTTATTTCAAGATAATTTCGTGACAAAATTGTCCTGAAATGATTCGGAAAAATCTGTCAAAAATGATCTCGAGCAAGTCTTAAAACGATACCGGAATGGTCCCTTTTTAGGCTCAAAATGATCCCGAACTAAACCGAAAATATTCCTAAAGTAGTCTTAAACTAGTTGCGCAATGGTCCTGGAATATTCCTGAACCAGGCCCGAAATAGTGCATAAACAATCCCAAAATGAATGCGAAGAGTCCTTTATATGGCCTTTAAATAGTCCTGAACAGCTCCCGAACTAGTCCCGAAGTGATCCTGGCATAGTCCTACACATGCCCCTAAACGGTAGAAAAAGACGTGAGCTTGTTCCGAAATTATCTCGAACATATTGAAAAACACCCTGTTTCAGAATTTGGTTGAAAAACCGCCCAAGCATGAGCCCGCTTTTATGTCTTGATAAAAGCGCAGTGTTGCCTCGTCAATCGGTCCAATAATGGTGCATAACTTGCCATAGTTATAATTTTGGGTTTCGAAAGATAGTAGATTATTATTCCATGTAGTTTCAGAAAACGCTCTTCCAACCGACGAAGTAACTTATGTATGTATATAAGCAAATCTCACGAGTTCTTTTTTTTAATGTCACTTCCTTCTCTCGCCAGAAAAAAAACCGCTAAAGCATTCTTCTTGCATATATTTCAATAGAGTTCCAGAAATAAGTACAATAAAAAAAAATTAATCAAGTATTTGAAAAAGTTTATCCTTAAACGTTCACACGAAAAAATCATAATTGTTTTTTTTTTTTAAGAACTTTAGGAAGTTTTCAAATACAATGTTCATATCAGAGGCAATGGACGTTGGCGGCAAATTTAACATATCTGTGAAGTTTCAAGAGTGTGCAAATAAAAAAAAATTGCATCATACAGAATATCTGTCGCAAATATTTTGTATTTTTTGAAATTTTTAAGATTTTTTTTTTTTAATTTTAATAATTCAAGATACATACTACAAAATGTTAAAATTAAACGGTGAAAATGTTCTTCTTGCCAAAACGAACGAATCTAGTNGTTACATCATTGAGTAAAAGATGGATATGATTTGAGGAACTAAAATTCCCACTTTTACAATTTTTATTTGCACACTCGAAATTCATTCTAAAATTGTTATATACATGAAGAAAGTAATATATAGTATATGCATAAGGAATACTTTGTAAAAATCTTCCACGCCAATGATTAATTACGTTTAAGTTAAGGCGTGCGAGTAAACGTTTACAATCTAAACTTTAGATTCCTTCCTATGGTGCTACGGGACGTATACGTTACATGCATATGTAACTACGAAACAATGGGCACGAGTTGTTATTTTTAGCTTTTTTTCAGGAACGGAAAATAATTATTTTTTATCTTTTAACCAAAAAAAATCAACATGTTGTAAGCGTCGAAAAATAATTTTAACTTGATTCCTATATTTGTATTCGTACCTCTTATTGTAATCTATAATGATTTAAAAATCATAAAATAATCGCTAAATGCTGATTTAAATTATTTTACTTATAAGGATTACCTTCCCCGTTTTTTTAGTATATCTTTTTTAAGTTTTTATTTAAACACAGTTTCGCGACGGAATATTGTTCTTTATGCAAAACTGAACATAATGCATTATCTCAGATAAGTGTGCCACCATTTTCTACCAAAAACACGTTTTTGTCGAAAAATGTAACTACTCGAGAGATTTCCACTAATCAACAACTTATTTGTTACTGACAAAACTAACTGATAGCATTGCAAAACCAGTATTTTTTTCGTATCTTTAATGGTTTTACTGTTTAATAAGAGGGCTTTATTTATACTTAAATTTATTTTGAACACAAAAGTGTAATTTATGTTATCACCAATTGTGTTTCTTCACTATTTTCGATATATTCGCTCTTATAAGTTTCAAATAGCTGGCGCACGCCCTCTACAACTTTTGCGTGTATCTCTTCGACAT
>NW_016199927.1:0-2583 GCF_001687245.7 Rhagoletis zephyria | reverse complement strand
ATGCCACATTTTGTATTTGCGGTTCGAAAATTGAGCTCTAAAATGCAGCGAAGCATGAATGCAACTACAATGAAGTTTTGCCAAAGTGTCAATCTACAAAAGGTTGTTTGCACAGATTTCCATTTAATTGAGGTTGAGAGGGTGAAGTGTAACTCTTTTCGATGATATACATACATATGTATCTATGTACATATCTATGAAAGTACAGGAAAGCAAATGCACACACACACACACACACATGTAAGCGAGTCAAAAATAAATTCGTGGAAAATGGTTTGCATAAGATTTTTATGCAGAATAATTCGAACGTTTGTTTGGCCTTTTAATTCAAGTTTGTGCAAATAAGAGATTTTCATAAATTCATAGACCGAGAGTGAAGCCAAAAATGTGCATGAATACCAAAAATATATTGGAATGGCGAAAAGTTATTTTAACTGCATGCTGCCATGAATATTTTTCCCATTTGCGGTAGAAGTACATGCTCACATGAGTGGGGGATTACATGGGCGTTAAACTTACGATCCTGATGTTTTTTTTTGGGTAAAATATATGCACTCTTTAAAGAAGCGTCTATCGAATAAGTTAATTCTTCTTTCAAGTCAGGATCATTCCAAATAAATAATTGAGGGCGTACCTCGAACATTTTTCCTTATGTGATTTATTCCGTAGATTATTCAGGTATTATTTTCAAAACCACATCAGTTTTGTACAAAACGAGTCCCTCCAGATTGGATAAAAATTTGCTTATTAACTTACAAGTCCGAATCTCTAACCATCTCTTTCTTGCTTGTTCCAGAAAGTCCAAACGGATTTCGGTTTGTATTTGTCTGCAATGGTATCTCAGTCGCACATTGTATTCTTTAACTAGCTGAGACTGTGTTTTAGTAGGTGCGAAAGTGCTGTTTCGCTATCAGAACAATCATCATTGATACATTTTCCTGGTAATGGTATTATATAATATTCATAAGGCCTCGTATAGAACCGAAAATTCGGCTTTGAATATACGTGGCATTGTTTGCCAGCCGAAGGGGCTTAACGATACCCTGCTCATACCAGTAAAATAGTATCCATCTTGGACTCGTCTGTGTATACATATACATATGCACATACTATATGGTTTCCGGATCAGGTATTTAGTTGATCTTTTTTCCATTCCCTCCGGGATAGTAGCCGAGATATGGGTTTGCTAAAGCTAATTCACTTAAAATTATTGTTTTCAATAGCCAGTCACTCTAGCCGAGTGGTTAGGGGTGCGTTTACTAGTTCGTTGGACCAAGGTTTGAGGCCTGGTCAAGGGAACATTCCAAAAAAAATATAGAAAAGGTATTTTCTTCACATCGGTCGACTCTGGGGAGACAATGACAAACTGACGAGTGTATTTCTGCCTTGAAAAGGCTTCTAAAAAGGCTTCTAATAAAGTTTATTTGCTGTTCGGAGGCGTTGTAAATCCATTTATCCCTCAGTTTGTGTCATCGTCAAGACGCACACCACAAATTGGAAAAGATCCTCGGCTAAACACTTAGCAAAAGTGTAAGCGCCAAAATGATATTAGTATTATTAATTGGAAAGAAATGCGATTATTACACATTTTCAGAAAATGGGAGTGGCACCGCCTACTTATGACTATATATGCGTACCCCGTAGTCGCTTTATCGATTTCTTCCAGACGCTTTTGCTAGTTAAACATCATTATCGACGTTTTCGACATAATGCATATAACATGTCATCGATAAAGTAGTTGTTGTCCTAAACCGGATCGTCTAACTCCGGTTTGTAGTAACCGGACATTGAACAAACGGCCTTAAGTCTACTGACGTTGCATTGAAGATTCTTTCACAAGTATGATAGCGACTTAAGCTCTCTCTATACGTTATCGAAGTAAGTATTGCAATGAAGCGCAGTATCCAGTACGACACCCCAATTATAACCCGCGGTTATATTACTCCCAGTGCTGTCTAGGATTTCATTAGTCTTAGATTTTTCTCGTTTCATTATAAGTATTTTGGTACATATACATATCTACACGCGTTTGCATCAACAAAGCACTTGTGCGCAATTGCCATCGGGTTTGAAAATAGGGCAATTACCGACTATCTGACTTATTTAGAAAAGCCGAAATCAGCCTTTTTGCCCACCTAAATTTGCGCTAAACTTTATGCCGAAACGAAACATTGACTTTTTAACAAAACAAAAAATCAGCTCAAGAGACTGGCGGTGGCATGCAAGCTTTAATCCACCCTGGGCCAGGGGTAATGGTTTGGCGACTTGCAACTTGCAACATGCCTGCCACGTTGTCATTGCCGCATTGGTTACAAACATTGTTTTACTGTGTTTTTTTTTTTTTGCGAAATTTTGCCGACCAAGAGCCATACAATCGAATGACGACTGGCCGCTCGCTGCTGGAGCCGAAAAGTCAACTGGAATTGTGATTTTAGGGTTCATGCGCGCATATTTTCATGCTGGAATTGCGGTGCGATAACAATCCAAAGCCGAAGTGATTCCCACTGCTGCCAGTGCGCTTCCATTGCACTCCTATTCCTGTCTCATTGCTATTGCCTTTGCCGCTGGCGCTGGTTTTGTTGG
>NW_016199926.1:0-2583 GCF_001687245.7 Rhagoletis zephyria | reverse complement strand
TATTCAATGAATTTTTTCCTATTTGACCTTCAAATCACCACGAACCTGACGTGGTAGAGACTAACGGACCTCGGATTCGCATTCAGCATTTCGAATAACATAGGGATATATAGGTTTGGTTTAATATGCATCCCATTTTTTTTTTGTTTGTAAACCTGAGTAATTAACTGACGGATATGGATTAACTCTCAACTATGATGGCAGCCATAAGTAGGTAACGATCTCCAGTTAATTTAGGAACTTAATTTATATATTTTTTTGTGATTGACTAAAAAAAAATAGTTTCTTTGTTTCGGTTTGCCCCCAAAAAATTCAACAGTCATTTGAACTACTCGAAAACGCATGCTTTTGACAACATAGTTATGTTTATTAAGAAATTTGCAAAGTCATAAAAAAGAGCACAGACAATAAAACATGTTATTGGATTGCTGATTTAGCTCTATGCAATTTATGTATGTATATCATCAATAGGGTACATAAGATAATAGTTTATTGATAGCTCTCTTCGTTTTAACGTTCTGCGGCATACATACGTATGCACGTTAGGGTGGTCCAAAAATGCATGTGAGAAAGTAAAGTCGGAATTTTTATGCTCTCACCCCCTAGAATTGTTCTACACCGAAAAAAGCATAACCTCAATTTNGTGTATTTTATATGAAAAAAAAACAACTTTTCGTAGAAATGGTTTAGAATTCTTGAAAATCAATATTTTTCGATATGTATCTGGAGATTCGCAATAATAATTACCGAATATCAGAAAATGCAATGGGTATAAATAAAAAATCTTTAGTATTAAAAACTGGTTAAATACTTAAACAATTGGGTATTGTTACTGGAAGTCTCCTGAAGAGAACCAGAGCTTCCCAATCGAAAAATATTAGTTTTAAAGAATTCTATGCCATTTCTACGAAAAGTTTTTTTTTCATATACATGAAATACATGGAAAACTTTGAGCGCCTTGACCGACCTCTAAATATTTTTTTATTTCAAAATAAAAAAATAGTGGTACATTCCTTCTCGGTATAGAATAATCACAGGGTGTGAGAGCATAAAAATTCCGACTCTACTTCCTCCCCCCACATGCATTTTTGGACCTCCCTAATGTACATACATATCGTTGAAAAAATGTAAGGCTCTAAGTAAGTGTGTTTTTGTGTTCAATCAGATGAACTTCATGAACTAATAACACAAACCGAGCTTGTTACCGGTTTGAAAGAGGGTATTCATGTGTTTTTTTGTTTGTTTAGAAATAAGACCGCACCACTAGTGCGCCGCAGTTGGCGGCTGGTTTTATATATAAGATCTTAATGTTATGCTTTTTTCAGTTTTTTGTTTATGTCTTTGCCTTAATAAATTTATCAGGCTGATCTCTTGTATATATGCACACACATAACATATATCTATATGCACGTCATTAAAATTAAATATGTTAAATTCATGAATAGATAATGGACTTTTAGGTTAGGTAGCTCTTAGGCGGTTTAAGCACCAAACGAGAATGTAGTTCGTCGTTTAAGCCGCTCGCTAAGATAGCGGATGGAATGGCAAAGAGTTTGTGAAGAAATTATCTGCGAGTCATCGATTGAACGGGACGGCAGACGGGTGCGTACAAAGCGTTTGTTGCTTCGGTTATTACCTATTTGATTCAGCTTAAGATATTGTTTTCAGTAAGAAATCAAACAGTGTTGGGTTAAATAAATAATTTTATTGCAATAGAAAAAATAATTATTGCAATTTTGTGGTGACTTTAAAAGAAATAAAATGTCGTGCATTAAATATGTACATCAAAGTATACTTACTGGAGCGTGAAAAATTCTAAGTTGTCGAAAAAAATGTCCAAAAAATTGAAGTGCATACAATATTTTTATGTAACTTGGAAATAAAGTGAGTATGTTTTTAAGATTATTCAATTAATATTTTTTATTATTTTTTCATCCATTTGTGAAACAAGGAAAACTTTATGGAATAAAATAAATAAAACTTTTATTTAGTCAAAATTGAATTCAAAACTTTCGTGAAACCGGCTGGTGAATTATAACAGCTTAAAGAACTAAGGGACTTAATGCATTTTTCGCTTTTTACACATTTTTCGCTAAATACACCTGTCTACAGTTGCACGTATTCGTGTAATGAAGAAGAAGCAGTTGTGACAAAAATTGAGCAAAAATAGAACATAAGCAAATCTGAACAAACTAAGCAGAAAAAGAAAGGAAAGATAAACAATTGCCTTAATAGTGTACTAAGCACGTAGAAATAATTTTTTTTTTTTTTTTTTGTATTGATATTTTTTGTTTTAGAAAAAATTGCTTACCTGTTGCTTAGAAGATATTCCAGGCAGTGCACATATGTATGCATGTACCTTCATAAGTACTAAAATTGGTATACATTGTGCAAAGGACACGAGCACAAAAAGTGGCAACTGAGTGATATACATATTTATGTATATTATGTATTAGCGTGGGCCGAAAATCCGCTTTTTTAAAATTCTGATTGATAATAGCAAAAAAATATGGTTCATTATGCTTTAAGAAAAGTCTGTGTGAAATTTGGAATTTTTTGGTCAATATCCTAGGCTCGCCCAAG
>NW_016199925.1:0-2583 GCF_001687245.7 Rhagoletis zephyria | reverse complement strand
CAGCCTGGAACACCGTGGGTCATTTGCCAATGGGGATTGCAAGTTTGGTGCCAGGTCAAAAAACACCTTCACCTGGTCTGTCCTCCATCCTGGAACCGTCTGTGTACCATTGAACAATATTATCGATCAGGGATTATCAGTTTAAGCTTTCTGCCAAAGCAGACCTCTTTAGTCACGAAATTAGAGATTATGCACATTTCCAACCCTGGTATTTTCCTAAAAATACCTGTATGAAGCTTCTTTGCGAGGAAGCCTTCGTTAGATAGTCGAAGTTGCAGTTGCCTCATGGCTGCTGTTTCCCGGATAAAAATAGACGCAGTTGAACACGTTCTTATGCCAGAACCATGAATGTGTAAAAATTAAAATTTGGAGAAATCAAGTTTGGAAGTTGTTTTTATACGAGACTTAACTCTACATTTATGCAATTAAAATTGGAAATTATTAATGTGGTTTCCGTATCAGCATGGTATTCTGGGTTTTGGTATAAAATAGAACATCCAAAGGTTAATCAAGTCAGCCAAATAACTCAAAACTGATAATTTTGCATCTTCATACCTCTGGCATAAGGGTGACGATATGAACTTTGTACGGAAAATTAAAAAATGAGAGATGATTCCATCTAATCTTCCTCCATGCAGCTGCGACAAAAAAGGTCTTGTGCGCTATTTAATCTCACTGCGTGAACCAGAATCGAGAGAAGCGGCGTCGCGAGGCCAAGGCGATCACTATAGCTTCTTCGCTCCAAACTTGGGCAGAATGACCTCAAATTAGCATGAGGTCTTCCCCCATAATCCGTTGAGTTTACCGGATACCCATATTTCCAAGATAATTTCACAAGGTGTCTAGGGATCTCCCACTCGAGTGCGCTGCCTGCGGCTGGTTCATCAGCTCTACAGTAACCATCCATGTAAAAGTTCACGGTTATCTTCTTCTAATCATTGCCCCCGGCCACTCATCCCTTAATGGAATGTGCATGGAGAAATAAATAGCTAGTGCCAGGCTAGTCACACAGTGATCCGTGTTACAAGGGCTGCGTAAGCCCGCGGGTACGGGCTGCTCACGAACTCGTGTGTGCATAGGCGTTCCGTAAAATTTCATAAAAGCACGAATAAGCACGAAAAAGCCCGTTGCTAATACTAAAAATTTAGATAAGCTTTTGGTTTTATATAAAAAAAAAATTAGTACATATTAAAACTCTTTTGATAAGAGAAAAGCAAAAAAGAGATATTTGGAAACCGACAGAAAAAATAAGATACTTAATAGTTTTGTTTACATATCTGTACATAAAATACCTTCCACTTTTTCTACTTCCCAGAAAATATATTATAAAAATCTTTGATGTAAAAAATTGATTCGCTTAAGTAAATATGCATACATAAACACAAAATGAAAAATATGTACATATGTATACATTAGGGTGGTCCTTAAATGTATTAAGTACATTCTTACATAAGATTTCCTAAACGTCAACCCCCACATCGATGCTAATATAATCAAAGATATCACACAAACATTTTGGTCCCTATCGGAGACGGTTTAGGCGTGTCGCACAGGGATCAAAGTTCAGATTCCTCTATGGAGACTCAAAAAATTTAAGTTAATATTTTTTTTTATTTAATACCCAAAATCGATACTACTAATGCCGAAGGTATCACATATAAATTTTGGTTCCGATTGGAGTCGGGTAAGGCGTGTCGCACAGGGGTCAAAGTTCAGATTCCTCTATGGAGACTCAAAAATTTTAAATGCATTTTTTTTTTCATCTAATACCCAAAATCGATACTACTAACGAGTAAAAGTTTAGATTCTTCTCTGCGCCTACAGTAGTATCGATTTTGGGTATTAGATGAAAAAATAAATGTATTTAAATTTTTTGAGTGTCCTGTGCGACACGTCTTAACCGTCTCCAATCGGGACTAAAATTTATATGTGATATCCTTGACTGTTGTATTAGCGAATGAGGGGGTGAAACTTAAAATTTCATTTTAAGGGCCACCCTAGTGCAGATACAATAAAAGTTGGCTCTTTATTTCCGGGCTGGGACGTGTCCCGTCGTGCCGGGCCGGGCCGGGTTCCACTAAAATTCTTAACGTGCGGGCTCGTGCGTGTTTTTAAATGTTGATTTTGCACTCGTGCAGGGCCGGGCCTGAAAATTTAGGCCGATGCCCATCTCTACTAAGGACCATCGTGGAAGTGCATTACACCAGACGAGAACTCCATAAAATATGGGCTTAGCTATAGGTACATAGAGCCAGAAATGAATTCCTATGTTTATGTAGCAGTTTAATATTTCAAAACATTTTGTTCAATGACTCCTAAACTTAATAGAACTTTTCTTGCTGGTTTTGTCAGAGTCCGTTTAAAGTTTTTTTTTATATATATTGAGTGTAACCCTGTAGCACATAGAATCAGGCGATTTCAGCTGTGAGACATTTCGGGAAGACATCTGATTCTTTTTTCACTTGTAAGTATGCACAATGACCACAGCTTCGTGCTGACTGATGCTTGAAATACAATACCGGCGAACGGCAAAGTTCGCCGAATTGGGCGATGCTGTCGTTCACCGTTCGCTCAGCTATTTCG
>NW_016199923.1:0-2583 GCF_001687245.7 Rhagoletis zephyria | reverse complement strand
CCCCCCGTAATGACAAGTTGTTGTGACATTTGTGCTAACAAACAATTGACTTTCCAATGCGCACACGCTAAGCCCAAAGAGCGTTGAGGTATGTATGTACTACATGTACTGGGGAAGTAGCCACGACCTAATGCATATAGCTGTGTATATATGTAGTGGCACAAAAGTAAGTTGTGTGCGTTATTTGTGATTTAGCCACGACTCTACCGCCTGTGGATGATGACATTAGCACTGCTGCTTCTGCATACTACTAATACTCTCAACAGCCAACAGTCACTATGCCAGCGATAACACCATATCTGTGCCACATAGCCACCTGCCGTATTGTTTTATTTTACTGTCATTGTTGTTTTGATGGGCTGTAGTTGGTGTTGTCGTCGCCTTCAGCGGCATAATAGTAAATTAATAGCATTTGTAAACAGCGTTTAATCCATTGGAATTACGTAACAACACGCGCGCTCGTGTCGGTGCTAACACAAACGACAACAACTACAGCAACAACATAGCAGTAACAGCTTAAACAACAACAACAACAACACCAGCATGTAAGAGCTCTTACTTCCACTAGCCTGCCGAGAGAGTACAACTACTACACAAGTGTCATCCACTTTTCATCAGTCCCTGCTGTGCTTTACACTCAGCTAGGTGCTACATGGCGTATACGTAACGTTCAATTACGCGCCGACAACTATGGAGATACATACTACGTAGCCCTTCCTGGCAACACTCATACGCCTTCACTATTTTATTTTTATTTTTTTCACACTCATTCACACACAATGATGCCGTCCCCTTTGCTATTCACAATAATGCTGTCAACTAACCGCATTTGTTTTCGTACGTCGCACCGTGTCGACTGAACTGACTGAAATGCGGATTTATACGAGTACACATTGAGAGCAGACACTCCAGTGGTCCGGGTGTTTCAAACAAATGTTCACTCTTACCACGGTACTATACATACTCACACATATGTATGTACATACCCTTTAAAAAAAATTTCTGAATGCTCAGAATTTATGAGTCTATATATGATTCTGAGACCAGTCAACCAGACTGACTTGTTTCGGAATTTTTGGTGTCATAAATTCTAAATTGAACAAAGGTAACAAAGTTCTCATAGAAGCAAAAGTTTATTAATAATCAGAATTATAAAGAATATTTGTTTTTAATACTCAGAAAGCGTCATATATCATACTCTAATATGACTCACAATTTGGACTCATATTGGCGTGCTCTTCTAAGAAGGAAAATATGTTATTTTCTTACTCTATTTTGAGCTCATAATGAGGGTTCAGAACTCAGAATTCTGAGATTTTTCTGACTCTAAATTGAGTCCGAATGTTTATAGGGTATATGTACGTACGTAAAAAGCAAAATATTATAACAGATATGTCTGTATGCCCATGCTGAGGTAATGCTGTGTTAAAACGCTTCCCCCACTACATACTACATAGGTACGTATGAATGTATATGAAATCGTTTTTGCTTTGCTTTTTTTTAATAATTTTTTTTAGTTTGCTTTATCTTTTATTTTTCCTATTTACTTTTAACATTTCATGTTATTACTTTTTAAAGCAATTTGTATGTAAAATTTGTCGTAACGTGTCAGCACCCTTCATGTTCTAATGAATGTAAAATTGAATGACGGGTATGTGAATCAACTTGTGGTTGTAAATGATGAAAAAAATATGTTTTTTTTATAGGACGTGAATGCTTTTAAGTAGTTTATATGTACTTATGTATGTGTGCATGTGTTTTTGTGCACAAATGCAGATTTTCATGTTAGAAGCAGCATTTATGGTCGTTTACTTTTTTAAATATTGACTTAGTGTTTGACTTATGGTTACTAATTTTCATGAATTTGTGTA
The DNA here is from genome assembly GCF_001687245.7 of Rhagoletis zephyria. Classification (NCBI taxonomy): domain Eukaryota; kingdom Metazoa; phylum Arthropoda; class Insecta; order Diptera; family Tephritidae; genus Rhagoletis; species Rhagoletis zephyria. The sequence goes on along the minus strand of NW_016199923.1, from coordinate 712 downwards.
ACCATTCTTCAATTTTCAGTGGTTTATAGGCAGTTAAGGCTTGTATTCGTCTTACAACTGCATATATGAAATCTGATTACTGATATATTTAAGCCAGAAATATAAGTATAGAAAAGCTGGAGAAATCTGCAAAGTTTTTGGTGAGGAAAAATTTTTCTTAGTCTTTTTTGTTGGAACATTGCGACTACATTTCTTGTTATAATGTAATGACTAAACAGCATTTCGACAAGCTGTCTGCTGCCCTATCTGAGCAGTAAGAGCGTAGATGCTTAGCGAGATTTTCTAAGATTGTGCCTAGCATGAGTTTTCCCACCACCAGCCCTCTTTGCTTTCCAGTCATTGTTGTGCTAAATATTCAACCCAACTCTGACGATTGTATAGAGAGGGGAGTACTAAAGGGTCAGATATGTGTCATTACCATGTAGGTACTACCGGAGTTCCTTGGTACTCAGATAAAAATAAGTTTGCTTATATGTTCCATAATATTTATTATCTAACACTTTCAATACCAAAACAGCTTGGGAGTCGTTAGAGGAAAGGGCAATGCCTTGAGTGCAGCTTGACAAGCACTTGGCAGAAACGTACACTCCAATCTATCCATTTATTTTTCACCACACATGAAGTCCATAGACTTAAAAATTGCAAATATATTGTTTTATAAAGCCCAGACTTATTCCCTAAGCGAAAAGTAAAACTCATCCCCAGTACCTTC
>NW_016199922.1:0-2583 GCF_001687245.7 Rhagoletis zephyria | reverse complement strand
ATCAAAGCAACATCGCAAAAAATATAGAAAATAGGTTTTTTCTTAACAGCGGTCGTCCCTGCGCAGGCAATGGCAAACCCCGAGTGTATTTCTGCCATGAAAAACCAGGTTTTGAAACTAGGCGTTGCGGAGTGGAAGCGCGCATTGCTTACCACTAGACCACAGTGGTTATCAGATTATCTGGTTAAAAGTTTTTATTCTGTAGTGCATTTTATCGTTGTAAACTGAATAAAAAATATAACCACATAACCAGATAACCTGATAACCAGGTCGCACTTGCCACCTCATTATGTTTAAACAAAAATATGAGGTACTAATTATAACCCACTTAACCTGATTTCTGAGCAATAAGAGAGATTTGTCGGTTTTGTACTCCTTTATTACTCGTTTAGGAATCAAATAAGAGATCTCCTAAGCGAGCGACGAAATAATGTTCCCTGAGGCATGATTTGGGAGCAGTAAACGAGATTTCTTGGTTTTGTACTCCTGTATTGCTCGCTTAGGAGCTTAATGAGAGATCTCCTAAGCGAGAAATTAAAGAATGCTCCCTGAGCCATGATTTGGGAGCTACAAGCGAGATAGGTAGGTTTTGTACTCCGTTATTACTCGCTTAGGAGCAAAAAGTGATGTCTCCTAAGCGAGAAATCCAAGAGTATTATTTTAGATTGATAGGACAGCAATACGCACCTCGCTCAAAAGAAATTTTAGTTTTCGAAAAAATTTATCATTCAACAAAAAACAACAGAAAATATTTCTTATAGAAGCATAAGGAGGACACAATAATCTAATTTGGATAGCACACAGATTTTAATAAAAGTCCGTTGGTATGTACTTCAACTTTTGTTTAAATATATTAAGTATTGTATTACTTCTAAATGTACCGTTAAATACTTTTCAGATTGCGCAAATTAGTGTCGGCATTTAAGTATGAGCCCCGGGTTTAAACATCGCATGGGTTAGAAAGATGTCAGATGAGCAAAGTCACGTATATGTGTATATAGATGCATATATTTCAAATCTTATCTTACCGTTTTATTATTATTATGTTTTACTTCCATATGATTTCTCTGCAATATAATTCTAAAATTAAGCAATTATGTAAGACGTATCATTTATATTTTATCTGATCTCATACTTATATCTGTTAAGATCTTATAATATTGCACAAATGCACGTGATTAAAAAGTTAAATAAAAAATTTAATAAATAGCAAAATCTGTTTGGCTAATGTAAAACATTCGTTATCATTGCTCTTTTATTACTCTTACAGGAGGCTTTTGGGATGCCTCTAATTGGAGCACTCTCTTATTGCTCGTTCGGGAGGAATATGGGATGTTTTTCTATGTTCACTCCCTTATTGTCTTTTTGGGAGGTTTAAGGGATGCTATTTTTGTGTGTGCTCCTCGATTGCTCGTTTAGGAGGTAAAAGGGATTAGTCGCCCTCCTAGGACATACAATGTTAAAGGAAGTATACAAAATTACATGCTTATACACAGAAGCATAGGGAGCAATGGGGAGTATTCGTATACTCCCAAGGGAGTACTCACCGAGCAATCGTACGATGCTGCCAAGTTCTACTGGGAAAATATTGATGTGAATTCTTTTCTATACTCGTAACACATACATACATTAGAGTGGTTAAAATTTTTTGTTTTTTTTTTTTTGAAATTCATAAACGCTACCTCAAATTATTGTTATTTGTGATAAAAAAGAGAACCGTATTTTTTTATTTTGAAAAAAAAAAACAGTTTTTTGATTGAAAGAAATTTAACAGAACGTGAGTGTGCGTGATTTACAAAACCATCAACGTGAGCGTGCGTGATCTTGAGACAAATTCAATCACGCGCCCATCTCTAATTTACAGCTAATAAAAAAACGTAATGACAATATATCGTCCCTACCATGTCAAACTATCAAATGTGCAAAAATGCTTTTTCATTTACGATACCTCGCGCATGCGTTTAGAACAATACGCAAGTTGGCAAATCGTCAAATTTCGAGTCTTCTGAGGAGCAGTCGAATCCCACACCTTTTTCTAATGACAACAACATTATTTGCATCAGTTTCTTCGCCCTCCTGAAAAGTACTTATTTTCACATTCAATAGTTTGACATGGCAGCGACGATATGACATAAATAATTGTTTTTTTCTTTTTGAACACAATTTTTTTTGTTGGAAGTTAAAATTTTGAAACAAATTCTACACATATCTACATATTTCCCTGGTTGAACCCTGCATAACCTTGAAACCAATTAATAGTTAGCCGTAATAAGTAGGCCAAAGGTTGCCTATTTTAGTAGTCAACTACGAAATTCCCGACAAGGTATGTAATCAACTACGGAACAATATGAAAAATGTCGTTATTTCACTGCGAAATATTCAGCATCATTGCGAGAGTCGTGTCGAGGGCAAGACGTTTTTCGAGAGTCGAATAGAATCGAAAATTGCATGTCAATGCCTAAAATTTCGACTTCACTAGTGTATTAAAACGGCAAGACAGTAGACAATGCCAATGTTGGCGAGTCGTACAATTTAGCCTAATTTGCGACTTACGCAATGAGACTGATTATTTTCTACTTTTTA
>NW_016199921.1:0-2583 GCF_001687245.7 Rhagoletis zephyria | reverse complement strand
ATTCACCTGCCACACCAAAAGTGTATCTAATACCTGCTACTTGTGGCACACTCAGTTAAAGGTATAATTAATAATAGGTGTCGTGTATGCTGAGATGGTGCCGAGATATTTTGCTGCAGAAAAAATTTGACTACGGAAAAAATAATGGTGGAATGAAGTTAAAACGGCGCTTTCGCGAGGTCGAGATAAATTTGAATAAATTAAAATATTTAATAAATTGGTCGCAAAAATGAGACGCCTAATCGAATAAGTTAACTTAAAAAAGCCGCAGTGGTAAAAGCAGAGATATCCAGTGATTAGAGATGTCACAAAAGTGGTCATCCTGGATAAATACAATTTAGCCGAAAGGTCTGTAAGCTGAAAATCTGGTTATGAAAATCTTATCTTTAGAAATCTATAGAAATTTTAGAACTTGTTGAGACCGTGTTCAAAATTTACTGACGCATGTACCTAAGAAGAGAAGGCCTTAGAACTTTTCTAATGCCGGCTTTAGTGTCAACGGTGAGGATTCAACATTAGGCGTATTCTCTACGTCTTGGGAAATTTTTCACATAGAAAACCGGTTCTACAGTGCACTGCTCAAGGGCTTTGCAAGACTTAGGGAGTACCACTAATTTTAAAGTATTGTAATCAACTTTCGCGAATCTTCTCCAAAAATGTGTGAGCGTATTTTCTTTAGGAATTGAGAAACCCGGCCAGTCGACAAATTTGTTTTTCTAGGAACACATTCGGGCAGGGCATTTTCAATAAGGCCTTCTCGCTGGAAGCTCGATTAGATTATCTTAGAATATCCTCTTCGATGTAAAGAAAACAATCACAGGAGGAGGTGTGTCGGTGATTGGCAGAGTATGGTGTCAAGTTAATGTATTTACTTCTGAAAAAAAAAACTTACGAGGAAGAAGGGTTATAGCTACGTAGGGTCTGTTTCGCCGCTTCAGCAACAACATCCACATCGATCAGTAATGCGATACTTACAACATCACGAAAAGCGCAACGAACTTAGTCCAACACAAATGCAGCGAAAGATTCGCTAAAATAAATTACAGCGTCTCATTGAGGGCGCGGTAAATACAAAGAAGTGAAGAGACGGAACAATTTGCACTTAAAAACTATAGAAATATCACCAAAGCAGAGCGCAAAGCTCATTACACCCTGCAGTCCGCCGCGTTGCGCTCCAACCATGCAGTCACCTCAACGCGTCTGCAACACTGGCTGTTCTCTGGCAGAATGCTTATTTTAATGTAGGAATTTATGTCGTTTACAAGAATTTCATAGTCGCGTTGCCATAAATTTTTTTCCAAAACGCATCATATTACACAACACCTTAGCAAGTCACTAGACTACAAGAAAATTTATAAGGGAATTGCTATATGTATATATGTATACAACGATTTAATGGCTTCTTGCTGCTTTCGTAAAATTCAATATTTATTTTCTCCTTTGAAGAACATTAAAATTGGAATCTTTTATTATTTGCGACTAATAGTTTAGTAAATTCGTTGATATTCTGAAAATGAGGAGTATTGTATAAAACTCAGTAAATTCAACAGACGACCTCTCGGTGACAAATAAAGACTTTTCATAGCTTTAAAATGAATTTTGGTACTTTTAGATAACGAGATGATCTTTCTGAAAAAAAAATTCATCGTGTTACAGAAGCTCAAATGTGCCCAAAAACCGTGATTTTTATACTTTTAGGTTAGAATATCTCGAAACCCTGACGTGATTGGGCTATTCTGGGCTCAGATCCGAATTCAGCACGTCAAAGACCTTCGGAAAAGTATAGTCCGATTCTANATCTATGTTTTTATCGATATCCTCATCCTCATCTTTTTCTTTATATTTATCTTTATTTTTTATTTTTATGTTTATCATATTCTTCATCCACATATTCCCCTTCATCTTTGCCCTTATATAAGTGAAGTGTTTAAATTTGCCTTGGTCTTCATTTTTGCCTTTATCTTTACGCAACTTTGTTTATGTTTTTATTTTTACATTTGCCTTTATCCTTTATTTTATCTATGTACGTACTCACCTTTACTTTTGTTCTTGGTTTGATCTTTTTCTAAGTGTTGTTTCACTTCAAAAAGTTTTCGCGTAATAGTTTCGAGCTCCCTCCTAAATTTCATTCTGGCTACGCCCATGTATGTACATACCTACTCAAATATTAGTAAATAAGTATCGTGGCCCTACCCAGTTATATCTGAGTATTACAATTCACTCATCCCGGACTTGTCGCAACGCAGTGGGTGCTTTGGTGCTTGTTGCATCGCCTTAACTTGTCGTAGGTATTTCGTCTACTTCGGTTTTCATTTTGCCATTGAGTTACATAGCTGTACAACAATAAAGTACACACTTGTTGCAAACAAATTGTGTGGAAAGTACATACAAATACATAGTTGAATGGGTGATGTTCGGGTCCCACTTGTTTTCTTGTTCGCGGTGTGGCAGTGTATTTGTATTGTTGTTATTGTTATTGTTATTGGTGTGTGCTCAAAAACAGCGCATCTTAACCTTAATTTGAACTTTTGCGCTGTTGGACATGTCATGTTGTGCCACAAAGCGCACTTACCACATTGCCAC
>NW_016199920.1:0-2583 GCF_001687245.7 Rhagoletis zephyria | reverse complement strand
AGGGATACACCCTGTGATCATGTTACTTTCCAGAAGGTTTCGCGCTCATTTTTCTGTACATATTTCCATTGGAAAAATGCCTCATCTAAGTATGCTAGGTAAATGCTTCCAGAGGTATCTATACGTCACCAGAATTTTAGTTTATATGGCTTATACCGCTAGCTCTCGTAGCTGGCCACGAGATCGTTTTCATATACCCCCATTTTTCATAGGTTTGGGATTGATTTCATTTACCTCTTTTCCAAGTTCTACGGTGGCACGCTGCATTTTCCAACAAACCCATATTTTTTCACGAGCTTGAGATTGACTTCATATACATACATATATCCATACCAAGTTCCAGAACTCCACCATAAATACTTCCAGGGATATGCACTATGGAAAATTCGATTTGTATGGGAGGTTCCACACCCCCTTTAGATAACGGTTTTGTTTTAGCCTATAACCATTCTTGGAAGATTTGTGTCCGAAATTTCAAAAAAAGCGACATAGCCGGTATGGGCATTTAGACTCCTAAAAGTAAATGAACTAATGATTGCAAAAAATGAAATCAAACGTCGTAGTTGACCAAAAAAGAACATTAGACTTCATTCTCTCAACTTCTCAGAATGTAGAAGAGCTAAGAAATATATAATAAGATAGGATATATTAAAACGGCCTCCACAACATTTACCAAAAGACGCCCTGAACTACAGAAATCAGTTTGATTGAAAATTTGATTTTATCTATTTATTTTATACTTCACTTTTGGGTGTGTCAAAACTTCATCTGAAAACAATGTGTGTTGCTGGAAAAATTTCGCGGGCCATGGGTCCCAAAGTAAATTCCATTTGCTGTTAAATGGACAAAGACAATATGTATTAAATAACAGATCGAAATGTATAATTTCAGTGTCTGAATTATATCAGAATCAACGTATCCGATATAGAAAACTACATTGTGAAATAATCAGATGATCACGAGGACACTAAAAAAATTTTAAAATATGTTCACTAAAATTGTATTAATATTAAAATGATTTGGCAAGTTTTTATCGAATTTAATGTAAAATTTAAACGTTTTTAATATAAGATATTAATTATTATTAAACGGTAAATATTAACACAACTATTTTATTTATAATCCTAAATTAAGGATATAAAATCTCCCACACCAAAAAACTTACAATTGGGTAACGCCGCTTCGAATTTTTCACAATTGAGCAATTGTCAAAAATCTGCTTTTTAATCAAAAAGTTGTTTATTGAAACTACCTTCTTTTTTGTATCATGGGAAAGTTTAGGAATATGCAGGGTTTGTATTTGCACACACATGCTCTGCTCACACACACGCCAGAAACACATTCAACTTCCCAGCAAACATTTGGAGTCATAAATGAGTCTTTAAGGAGTCCTATTTCGGAGCCATTACGCTCATAATGAGCTCATTTAAGAGTCCGATATGAAGGTGTTTCCCTTCCTGCGAAGGTCGTCCTATATGAGCTTAAATTCATACAACAAATGAGCCTCAATATGAGTCATATTGGACTCTTATTGGCCTAATATACGGCTCATTTTGGACTCTTTTAAAACAATTATTGGCCTCATATATGAATCATTTCAGACTCTTTTCGAGCCTCTAATCAGCCTCATAAATTACTAAATTCCTAAAAACCTAAATATTTTAGGTTGTTCTTTGAGTCTTATTGAACGCCCTATATTTGCAAAAGCATTCAGCGAAAATTCCTTTCAAATAACATGCATACATACTTACGTGCATATACACATTCCAACATGCATGCAATAGCAGCAGCTGCAGCTAAATTTTGTTCATTTATTGTTTTCTAATTATTTTCAATTTCTGTATAAACAAGTTTGGATATAAATTTCAAATCTTTATTGTTTTTATATTGGCACAAGGTGTTGGCTTATAACTTGGATCATATATGAGTCCTAAAAGATTCATATAAGAGTAAAAAATTTTGGTTTTTGAAACTCATATTTCTTACCTACCCAGGACTCCCTTCGGACTCATATATTCTGAACGCTCAGAATATGTTTGCGGGGTTGTACTCACTGCTCATACACATGTGTGTGCATAAGTGGAAAACAAACTCTGCTCACAGAAAAGTGTGTGCTGTTTGTTATTAAGCACATGCACATGTGTGTGAGCCGATTTTTGTACAAATTTCAGCCCATGCACATGCACATAATATATTTTTAAAAGAATTTGTTTATTAAACGTTATTTTTTGAAAGACAATTCAATAACAAGTGAGGTGTTGTTTGTTTTTTATATGACAGAAAACATATTAAAAAATTATTTTAAGATTTGAGATAGAAATCGAAGTGTATAAGTTTCTCTACGCAAAGCACACACATGTGCGTGTGCTTTATATTAATAAAAATAAAGTACACACATGTGCCCGTGCTTTTTACCAAACAGTACACACATGTGATGTGAGCAAGTTAGGATGTGCTGCGCATGTGTGTGCAAATACGAACCCTGGGAATATGTCTATAATTACGTACTTTTCATATGCTTATATCACGAATTAAAGATCGCTGTCCAAAAATGCTTTGCATACATCCATGTGATGAAGATGT
>NW_016199919.1:0-2584 GCF_001687245.7 Rhagoletis zephyria | reverse complement strand
ATGGCCATTCGTTTTGCTTCCCTTTCGTCGTATTAAAACGACTAGTTTGTAAGGTGCAGTGAACAAATGGTGACACCGCGTTATTTATTAATATGGTTTGCAATACCTAACAAGTGCAAAAAAGCGAGTAATAAAGACCTTTTTTGTTTGATTATGTTAATAGTGCTTTATACATATTTTAATCGTGAAAATATGCTTTAAAGTAAGCTGCATTTAGACAAATGACGCGTACGAGTTAGCTTTGCAAAGAATTAATTCGCTTTGGTCATTTATGTGTATATGTATGTATGGTGCAGTTCCGGCCATCCGGCATTCGTTGTTGTCCATTCCTTTTCGCCGCATCAAAACGACTAGTTTGAAAGTTGAAGTGTGCAAGTGATGATGCCGCGTTATTTATTTATAGGGTTGCACTGTTTAACCCGTACAAAAACGCGATTAAAGAATATCTTTTTTGGTTTGATTATATTAATAGTGCTTTATATTGTAATCGTGAAAAATTGGCCTTAAAGTATGCTGCATTTAAACAAATGACGCGTTCAAACCAGCATTGCAGAGTATTAATTCGCTCTGGACATTTATGTATGTATATACATATTACTAGTTCCGGTATTCGTTGTTGGCCATTCGTTTTGCTTCCTTTTCGCAGCATCAAAACTATTAGTTAAAAGCTGAAGTCAGCAAATAAAAACATCTTTTTTGGTTTGAAAATATTAATATGTAGTGTTGTGTATTGTAATCGTGTAAAATCGGCTTTAAAGTATGCTGAATTAAAACAAACAGTAGCTGGGAAGCACACCATTAAATTGTTATTATTAAATTTCTCTCGTTAGAAGACAACAACGGCGGCAGCAGCAATACCTATAGATGGTTGTACAATTTGACATCGTGCCGATTGATTAGTGACACTCGGGCGAGTCTATTTAAAAAAATGCAGAACGTATACATATTTAGATAATTTATACTCATGCAAGATATGCAATTACAGAGGATACAAGTTCTGGTGTACATATATTTGCTGCGATATTTTAATTGTTGAACGAGAAAACGCAAAGTGACCAAAAACGGACGTGGAATAAGTTCCTGTTTATTAAAAGGTAAGTTTATTTATACAGTACATCATATTCTAGAAAAGATTATTTGTTTTCTTTAAAAGCCCCCCACTAACAATAATCTCACAATCCGCTCTCACTAAGTTATTCAGATAGGCATTTTAAGCACTGATCGGACTTCTACCACATTGTGGTAGATCTGCCACTTTTTTGAGCATCTACCACATCTACCAGTCAAGGTCTAAAATCTACCACATATTCGCGTTTTTGAGTAGTTTTATTATTGCTTGACATAATTTTCTTAATTTTACACGATATGGTAACAAGAATGATATAATACAAGATTCCGCATTCACGGCGACGATGAAATTTCTCAAGTAAAAGTAAACAAAGCCTAATGGGAGGATAAAATAAACTGTAAAATAGTAAATTTTCTCAGTAATCAATTTTTCGACAGGAAACGCCGTTTTATTGCGTTAAATATATGAATTGCAAAATATATGATTTATAAAAAGAATTAATAGCGGAAATGTTAAAAACCGGCGCTTTTTGTGAAAGTATTAGCAAATTTAAGTGCATCTAAAGTTTCTGAGGCATTGTTTGCTTTTACTTGAGAATTGCCAAAATCGGCAAATCCCAATTATGTAGCTGTTTCTAGAACGTGCCACATTTGTTGCGCAAGGTTGCAGAAATCTCTTAAAATATCTTAATATGGAAGGAACTGCTTTACACTGTAAAGGAAAAACATTGCCAAAACTCAACGTAATTTTTAGCAACTTCAATCTTGCACTTTCTTATACTAATTAAAAAGTTTGCCATTTAGGTAAAACCTTGCAGATTTTTTTTTACATTTTTGTACAAAGTTTGATCCAAACCCAGAGTACTACCGCATTTTTTTGAAATCTACCACATTTTTCCCCAGATTCTACCACACAGAATTCTTTTAAAGTCCGATCACTGATTTTGAGTGGAAGACAGTAATCGACTGTCAATGGTAAAAGATAGGTAGTTGCTAATTATCCTCTTTCTTTCAACCTACTACCGTCAAAGTCGTTTTGTAAGCACCCAAAAGCTGCTTATAATTTTGCCACTCAGATTCTTGACTCTCTTTCCCCTGGGTCTAGGTTCCGGGCGGGCCGAAGCCGAAGTCTCTGAGCAAATCCGAGTAAAAGAGTTAACCACATTATCCAATTCACCACTGGTGCTGGGCTCGCTAGGTGCTGGATATGGTAACATACTCTCCAAAGTGTCTCTATAGATATCCCAGCCCATATTCTTAAGATTCTTTCGAAACCTGCGGTGCAGTCAGAGAAAAGTTTAGATTTGCCTCGGAAAATTTTTTAACCATATCGAAAATATTGTCGTTGCATGGTGTTGGGCCTATGACCCCCAAAGTATTCAAAGTACATTCCCCAACATCAGAGTGTCGATATATTTTGAAAAAAGAAAGACACATCTGATAAGAGAATGTACTGAAAATTACTAGTTTCCTTCCGAAATTCAGTAGCGGCTTGACAAATTCTTATTGAAAAAAA
>NW_016199918.1:1414-2584 GCF_001687245.7 Rhagoletis zephyria | reverse complement strand
TAGCTTTTAACTTTAAAATTTGTTGTGGAAAGAAAAATGTTTAGCTTTCGTTTTAAGAAAAAATGGTATGTAGTGCTAACTTGACACCATACACCTACCTAGTCGATAGAATTGAGATATTGAAAATGTTATAACGGCATTAATTGTAGCTTTTAACTTTAAAATTTGTTGTGGAAAGAAAAAATTTGTAGCTCTAGTTTTTTAAGAAAAAATGATATGTAGTGCTAATTTGACACCATACACCTAGTCGATAGAATGGAGATTCCACAACAAATTTTAAAGTTAAAAGCTACAATTATTGGCATAGTAGCATATTAGATATCTTAATTCTATCGACTAGGTGTATGGTGTCAAGTTTGCTAATTTTGCTCTACATACCATTTTTTCTTAAAAAACCAAAGCTACAAATTTTTTCTTTCCACAGCAAATTTACAACAAAAAAGCTACAATTAATGCCGTTGTAACCTTTTCAATATCTCAATTCTGTCGTCAATGGTGCATGGTGTCAAGTTAGCACCACATACTAAATTTTGTTCGAAAAAGGGTCAACTCAATTTTTTCCAGAAAAATGAAAGCTAAACATTTTTCTTTCCACAACAAATTTTAAAGTTAAAAGCTACAATTAATGGCATAGTAACATATTGGATATCTCAATTCTATCGACTAGGTGTATGGTGTCAAGTTAGCACTATATACCATTTTTTCTTAAAAAACGGGAGCTGCAAATTTTTTCTTTCCACAACAAATTTACAACAAAAAAGCTACAATTAATGCCGTTATAACATTTTCAATATCTCAATTCTATCGACTAGGTGTATGGTGTCAAGTTAGCACTACATACCACTTTTTCTTAAAAAACGAGAGCTACAAATTTTTTCTTTCCACAACAAAAACACTACAATTAATGCCGTAGTTAACTTTTCCAATTTCGAAAAGTGTAGTGTTAACTTGACACACGTCCACATAACAAACTTTATTATAGAGTCCCTGCAGAAGCTAAATAATACGGATAGTTCACTACAAAGGATAAAAATCCAAAAGCAAAAGAAAACAAAAACGAATCTGCTTGAATTCAGATAGCATTAAAGCGGGATCAGTAATTACAACAATGCTCAAAGTCAAAGCCGGTACTGTGGCTATCCTCATTTGGCTGGAATCGCGACGTATTAT
>NW_016199918.1:0-1389 GCF_001687245.7 Rhagoletis zephyria | reverse complement strand
AAACGAGAGCTACAAATTTTTTCTTTCCACAACAAATTTACAACAAAAACACTACAATTAATGCCGTAGTTAGCTTTTCCAAATTCGAAAAGTGTAGTGCTAACTTGACACACGTGTAATGTGGACTTTCGGCACCAGCCAAGAACTCTCCCAACCGCTAAGAGCTGGCACATTTAAAAGGGTCCCGACCCGGCTGGATGTCGTTAGTCACAGTGAGATGCGCTATTGCGCGTGTGTATAATTTGGTATGCACCAGCCTCACTTAAACATATATGTACAGGTCACTGCATATCTACGACACATGAACATAACACACAATCACACTGTCAAAGAGCGAATCAACACGATTTTAGAGGTAGTCTTCTCGTGTTAGTGAGGTACCCATTCGGAATGCAAACCGAAGAAGAAGCACTTCAGACTTACGCCACTAGCGACGAAATTTTTAAAGCTATCGACAAATTTGTACAGAACAATTGTTTGAAAAGGAGCAAGTGTGCGGATATTTGCGGTGGTTGGAAAAACGAAAGGAACGATGTCTAGGATGAAGCAAGAGGCAGAAAACGCCACGGGAAGTCACTGTATCATACCNTGAAGTAAGAGGCAGAAAACGCAACGAGATGTCACTGTATGATCCCTCGGTATTCCCTGGCGACTAGGAAGATGCCGCCACTAGATTTAAAACCCGTATTGGATGACACTGCGAAGATAACAGAGGCCTGCGAAATTAAAATACATCTCTGGTTTTTTCTAGCATGTCGAGATTTTTTTTTATTGGTGACATGTATATTTTAGTATTTCTAGCAATTTGCATGAAACCCCCATAAATAAACAAAGTAATCAGAAAAACGTATGTACATAACTTCGAAGTTAACGCTAAGAAAATTGATAACAACCGGTTTCACCAGCAATTTCCATATGAAATTCATAAAATTAAAATCATTTATCACTTAAATTGCTTTCGTGAAATTGGCAGTAAAAATTATTTTCTTAGCGTCAACGCAATTACATCAAAAAAGCTACAATTAATGCCGTTATAACATTTTCAATATCTCAATTCTATCGACTATGTGTATGGTGTCAAGTTAGCACTACATACATACCATGGCATAAATGTAGAATACCTACAATTCTCAAATTAAAAAAAATCATATTGGGATCGATGGAGATCATCGAGGTGAACGTAACGATATATATATTTTTTTTGGGAAACAACAACTACAACAATTATTAAAAGTCAAAGTNTTAAAAGCTACAATTAATGCCGTTATAACATTTTCAATATCTCAATTCTATCGACTATGTGTATGGTGTCAAGTTAGCACTACATACATACCATGGACTAAATGTAGAATACCTACAATTCTCAAATTAAAAAAAATCATATTGGGA
>NW_016199917.1:0-2584 GCF_001687245.7 Rhagoletis zephyria | reverse complement strand
TTTTGTTCACATAACGGTTGTTTGTAACAGCCAAAACGAATCGAGATAGATATAGACAAATGTATACATAAATGATCATTAATATACCCTTGTGCACAAGTGCGCTCGGGTATAAAAAAAAAAGCGATTCTCTATAGTTCCAATAAACAGTGTATGGAATGCTGGCAAAATAACAAAATAAATTTTTGCGGAAGCTTGTTAAAAAATTCAACTATTTTTTTAAGTTCATATAAATTTATATGTACATATTTGTATGCATGATTGTTTACATAAATATTTATACAAGTGAATACATATGTATGTATGTATGTGTGCATTTGCTCACAATTCACACTTGCAATATGACAATAATCGTGTGCTGGTTTCAGTTTCATATTCGCAGTCACTTCATTTTATAAATATATTTTTTTTTATTTTTTTTTTCACGAGTATTTTACACATATTTTAATTTTCTCCCACAGCTTGCAATCGTTTCATGTTTAAATTATTAAAACAGCCTACATTTGTAGGCAAAAACTTAAAAAAAAAATGTGTACAACAAAAAGAATACAATATGCGTATGTAGTCGCTTGCTGCGTCGTGGCACAATGTCCTGCAGCATATATGTATGTACATATGCTTTTCTTTTTTTTAATTGTTTCACTGCGTGTTCATAACGCCCATTTATATTATAGCCACTTTGAGTTGGCAATTGTGGCGGCNATATATAAATACAAGAGTATAAGTGCAATGTTGTGCAAATTTACACTTTTAATATAAGGTATCCACAGTGCGAAGTGCAAATGTATTCGCCCATACGTTTGTAGCTACAGCTGAGCTCAGCAAGAGCCAGCTTATGACTTTTGCTATTTGCGTGCGTTTTCTCATTAATTTTCGCAAACGCTGCAAAATATCTCGCATTTATCCTTATGATGCCTTATACATATGTAGTGGCACTGGCACGCACGAATTTAAGCTCTTACACACATTCGGTAAGTTATATAGGTACTAATGTACATTAGAACATACCAGAGAAAAAAGTTCACCATACACCTTTGGATTCAAAGCATGGAAACAAGTGCAGAATACGGCACGTTTTTCGAAAATTCCACCTTCGCCACCAAACAATTTGTAGACTATTAAAATCAGAAGAAATGGAGAGGCCATGCCCACTTCCTGGATCAATGGACCGTATTCTGCACTTATGTCAAAGCATTTTAAACGCAATTAAAAAAAAAAAAAACATTAGGCCGAGTTTAGGGGTCGCCTCCTTACATTTTACCTTTAATTAAAAAAATATTGAGTCCTCTGACAAAAACATGGATATATCATACTTTAACCCGCTTAGGACCATAACACATGTATATAATACAAAAAAATCATTATTTCAATTTTAAAATATGATTCACAGATGTCTAAATATACAAATTCTTTAAAAAATAAATATAGAAAAAAATTTCCACTTAAATATTTTCATGAATTTAAACTAAACACTACTTTTTTATCTCTGTTATTCTAATTTTTAAATGTTTTTTTCCTCAAAATTTTTTTAAATTTTTTTAGTTTTTTTTTGTTTTTTTTTTAAGTAATTTATTTCAAAAAAATATTTTTCCGAACATTGTTTTTTCTTAAAAAAGAAATTTTTTGTCATATTTAGGAGTAAATGATTTTATAACTCCGGTAGATATTATTTTTTTCGTAAAAATTTTAACAAATTTTTCACCAAAAATAATTGTTTTTCACAAAAAACTATTTTTTATTATCCTAAAATTTCTTGTATAAAAAAATTTTCCCTTTTTCTAAATTTTTATTCCCAAAAATATTTTTTTCCGAATATATAACTTTTACTGCAAAAGTATTTTTTCTCCACAAAATATTTTTCTAATATGTGGTAACTTTTTCTCTAATTTGGGTACATACACTTTGTTTTCTAAAAAACTTTTTTTTATAAATTATGTTTTTGGGTAAATTTGGGTTTTCCTAAAAAGATTCTCATAAAGCTGTTTTTACAACCTTAAAATTTTCCGAAAAAGTCTTTTTTTTTTAAAATTTTGTAATTTTGATCAAAATATTTCTTCCTAAAATTTCTTGATCAAAATAGCTAAATGAGTTTGAGGCGCATTCTAAAAATGGAAAATAAAACACTACTAAAAACGTACAAAGTTTCCTTATGAGTGAAATTACTTTTTGGGAAATTTGTTTTCCTTGGTCCTAGAAAAGTGAAAGTCCGACTGTAAATGCCGAAGATGTAACAAAACATTTAAAAATGGGAGCCCTACGTCAAAAAAAAAAAATTGCTATTGCCTTGCAAAAATCTATTTAGATTCGTAGCCGTACGGCTAACTTTTTTTGGCCTGTAAGGTGGTATGATCTAATGTAAGTACATACTTAAATGCATATGTGTTCGTATCCCAAACAGACTTTTACCTTAAAATGTGCGTTGGATCGGCATATTTGTTTGGCATTTATGTAGCTGGCTCCAACGCAATCCCGTGCCGACAACAACAACAAGACGTAGAGCAGCAAAACAAAATTTGGTTAATAATAATTGTCGGAGTAATCATTGCCAGAACCGTTGCCGCCAGCTATGTTTCCTTTATACGGC
>NW_016199916.1:0-2584 GCF_001687245.7 Rhagoletis zephyria | reverse complement strand
TGTACAATAACTTTTTATTTTTAAAAAGAGTTGCCACCTGATAAAAAAATTACATTTAAATTATTTTTAAGTCGAATCAATTAGTACATTATGAGTATCGATCGAAATGGGTTTGAAAAGGCTTTGTTTCTTAGTTATATATAGGAGGGTTGCCACCTTTTTTAAAAACCAAGTTCAACTTAAATAAAGGCAGAAAATTTGAAATGTATATCCTGATATGCATGTCCGACGAGAGAGGTTGTGGTTTGAAAAAATTTCGCAGAGGGTTGCCACCTATTTTTATAATTAAATTCAATTTTATTTATTAGTATTAGATAATTTTAATATGTATCACAATACAAATGCCAGACGATAAAGGTTTAATGAGGTTTTGGTTTAAAAATAATTTGAACAGGATTGCCATCTTTTTGCAAAGTCGAATAAAATTAGATTATATGAAATATTGTAATATGGGCGTCAGACAAAGGAGTATTAAGAAATATTCAGTTTGAGCATTTACAACATTAAAGGGGGTTTCCGCCTGTGCAAAAAGTTAAACTCAAATTATTCAATAGGTCAAATCAATTTTGAAAGTGTGGGTATAAATTGACATTGATTAAAAATACTTTTTTATGAACATTATTTAACCCGGTGGGAGTGTGGTAACAAAATGTTACAAAAGAGTACCTATGTGGCAGGTTATGACATACCCGCATACAAAATATACTCCAAAATGTATTTGACATAGAATTTGCGGTGAATTAAAGGTGCTTTACTGTAACAGGCAATGTTGTAGTTCAGTTTTATTTAAACATATGCAGTTTAACACTTTTATTATTACAAATAATTAAAGAAATCGAAATTATATACTTTTCAAACAAAAATTAGGGTATTTAAAAAAAATCCACAAAAGATTAAAAGGAAACAGTATTTACAAAAAAATACCGCATACTCCATACATATGACTTTTCCACATATTGAGATGATGAATGTGGAGGTTCATTTATTTGGAATGCGATTCTCTGAAGAATAGATGTTGAAATATTTCATACCCAAGCGATGTTAGAAAGCTTGTAACTCGAGCACAAGCCACCGCCCCACTGCAAACACGCCACAATTCTCTACCGCAGTGCTGTGATTCCAGCTAGACAAAACAACTAACCGGTTGCATAACCAGAGAAAAAAATACACTCATATAAGTAACAGGATGGGTATGTCACACCCGGCCACATTCTCGCCGGGTTAAGAGGGTTCCCATATGTTTTAGAAATTAAATTCAACTTGAATTGGGGGAATTAGATACAAAATTTTAATATGTATCGCAATATGTGTGTCTGTCGAAAAAGTTTTAACAAGATTTTGGTTTTAAACTATTTTGAAAAATGTTGCCATATGTGTTAAAATTAGAATGTAACTAAAGTAAGCATAAGCTGACTGATATATTAAAATATGACGTGAAACGAAGATGGTAAGATATCCTTAATTTGAATATTTAGAATATTAAATAGGGTTGACACCTGTTTAAAAAGTAAACTCAAATTATATAATAAGTTAAAGCAATTATTATCAAATGAAATGGGTTAAAAAGGCTTTATTTCTGAACCGTATTTAGAAGCGTTGTCACGTATTTAAAAAAGCAAATTTAACTTAATTCATCAGGCACATAAAATATGTAGGTATTAAAATATCAGACGCACGCGATTTTTTTATTTCTTAACTGTGTTTAGGAGGGTTGCCAGCTGTTTCAGAAGTCTTGCCTAATTTATGCACAAATTCGAAGACGAGGATATTGAGAAGACGAGCACGAACACGAAGCAGAATACCTCGGCAAATATAAAAAGTAATACAAATTTCTGCAGTATGGAAGGAAACAAAACAAAACTCCGACACAGCCTCCCGGTCAAGACGAAGGCGCTGAACTGATCCTTTTTTCAGAAAGAGCTCTAATCGCATAATTGACGTTGTCTCGGAACTGTGCTTTTCGACTCAAGTGACTATTTCTTATAACCACGAATGTATTGACTTTGCACAAAATCTCATTCATAGAAAACTGATACAAACATCCTTCTGCTCAGAAGCAACTCACGCCCATAATACAAGTAACAGAAAAATTAAAATAACAGCACAAAGCCATTTGTTATTATCGAGAAAAGAATGTAACCCTTTCAAAAATACATTTTCGGTAACTTGCTTGACTTTTAATAAACTCCACCATCTGCCTGCGGGAGCGCTTCCAATACAAAAACCAAACAGCTACTCCAACTCATAACAAAGTTATCCAGCCAAATGACAATGAGAGAAAGCTGGCGGTAATAGGCGAAAGGAAAACCGCATAATGCCACAAATGCGCCGAAAGGGGTTGGCTGGCTGACTATGGAGAAAAAAAATCTTTGCAAGTCAAATGCTAACTACTCCCAGTAGTGACATTTGCAACATTCCTAGCACTTTTCCCATTAAAAAAATATCCATTCTTGGCCACCAGATAAAAGGCAATATGCCATTAAGGTGCAAAAGAAAGCGCACTGGCTGCTGTTTGGCTGCCAAGATATTATAAACTCGTTGGCAATATGAATGATATTATGCGTCTCGTTGTAGCAAAAGACAG
>NW_016199915.1:0-2584 GCF_001687245.7 Rhagoletis zephyria | reverse complement strand
AAAAAAAAAATTATATATTTTTTTGAAAATGCCTTGAAAAATACTTTAGACCCGGGAATGCACGCCGACATTTTTTTTGTTTGCTTGTAAGCTGGTACGGTCTAATGTAAAAGCATACCAAGCAGTGATAAAAAATTATTATTATTTTTTTTTTAAGTATGTATGGCAGTTTTTATTATCGAAGGGTAGTATTTTTTTGACGCTTGAGTACGAATTAGCTTGAGTACATATGTACGTATAAATGATTGCGGAACATACTCTGCACACATGTGTAGAGAACTTAGCGAAGGCACTCGAATTGAGACTAATCGAATTAAGATAAGTGATACAAACTACTGCGTATTATTCACAAACTCCAAAACTTGATTTTAAGCTCTACCCAGACCAAATAAATAACTTATGTGTTGTGCAGTGGAAATATTAAATATGAGGCTCTAGGATACTAACCGCGGCCAACCAGCCGACATACACGTGGTATAAAGGCCTTGGGCTCTATGTAGAATGTCCAGACATAGACTACTTATAAGAGAAGTAGTCGCTTAGGAATACTGCCGGTTTTTTCGCGGTAACGACACAACGTCCATACAAACAAACATTAGATGCCATTGAAAGTATGACAGAATTCTCGCTAACCCGACTTCCTCTCGCTGTGAGGGTTGCCTTAGCTGGAACTAGCTTTACAGTTGCGGAAGAAGTCAATTTCTAACCAGGACCGTTTTATTCCCTATCTGCCTTTATTTAACTGACATAACAAACTCCAGTCTGTAGCAGCGAACTTTCGAGTGCCTAGGCCTCTTAAGGAGAGGTTATTGGAGGTGGTAGTTTCGTCGAAAATGTAAGCTACGTAGACCTAGGTTTTTTGGTAGAATATGCAACAGGGGATGTGCGGGAAACCACACAGGATCATTTATGCTTCGACGGTTAGTGTTTCGGAAGTCACTTTTGGCCTCATACGCCTGGTCCCCGATTTGAACTAGAGTCATTCGGGTCACCCGTATCAGTACACTTTAGACGCCTATTACGACAAGCATGCCTTAATGCAACCCTCTCTGATGAATTTGTAAGTTATGGGAATGAAAAATTGCTGTGGTACAGCGCCCAAGATGTTCTTTGATTGCCGACAACAACTTCTAAAAAAGCGTTTCTTTCATTGATGTTGCTGGAACCAGCAATCGAATCCAGGGCTCGTTATCAAAGCTGTCTCCTTCTTTAATCGTAACGCAATACATCAGCAAAGAAGATCTGATAAAACGGCTGAGTAAGCAATAAATGAAGAAAAGCGCAGAAATAGGGATAACACAACTCAGCGGAATGTGTGCTAAACAGCAACGCCGACGACGCAAGGGTTTGAGTGTATATATGTTTGGATTGATGAGGATTTCTACAACGAACTTCGTCACAAAAACTTGACAGAAGTGGATAGAAATTGAGGTGAAAAACTAAATCGCTATACATATTTATATTTGATCTCAATTACAGCCTATTTCCCGCGGAATTGCAACGGCATCCTCATCATTGCGGTAAATCAACTGGAAAGCTACTATTAGAAGGCAAAACTTCATTTAGTTTATCGCTTGTCTACATTTGAAGATTTATAAAAATCGCAACACAAAAATCTAGACAAGCCACACACAGTGTTGCCATTTTAGCCCTTTGGTGGCTAAATTTGGCTACCAAATTCTTTTTTTGGCCACAAAAATTTGAAATTGCCCCTAGCCCTTTTTTTAGCCCTTTTCGAAATTTATTCATCATTGACATTAAAATTTTTTTTATGGTTTTCATGAATTTAACTCTTCGCTCATAAAGCGAACGCCTTTCCTTTAAGGCAAGTAAACATATGTCTATGTATGTTCCTTACGTTTCNGATAGGCAAATTGGACTTCAACCGCAACGCGCAAGTGTTATTCCCATCTAGAAGGGATTGGAGAAGAGACCGAGTGGTTGATTTATTAGCTAAAATCGGCCTAGAGACCGTCACTCTACATGAAAGTATTGACCTGACAACAACAGTATATAACTAATGGACTGTGCTGGGAGACATACACCATTTACACCCAATTGGGGATTAATTTGGAGCTAAAATAAACTGACTAATTCCANTAGTTTTGATTCTTTATTTTAAATCTTAATCCAACACATTTGGATATACAACACTTTTTGTTTTTCCATCTTGGGTATGAATAAATAAACAATTTGGAATGCCAACTCTTGAACAGGCCACGTATAGCTACCAATTCCAGTAATCTACCACAAATATTTCAAGAGATATACAACAAAAAAATTTTAGTTAGTATGGAAGGTGCCACACCCCCTTTCACGAATTCGGGCATACTTCACATAAACCATCTGCATGATAGCCTGGATATGCCGTATAAGTTTGGTTGAATTCGGTGAAGCCGTTCTTAAGTTATATTGTCACACCAAAAACGTTCACTTATTTTTATATTTTAGTTAGTATGGAAGGTGCCACACCCCCTTTCACGAATTCGGGCATACTTCACATAAACCATCTGCATGATAGCCTGGATATGCCGTATAAGTTTGGTTGAATTCGGTGAAGCCGTTCTTAAGTTATATTGTCACA
>NW_016199914.1:0-2584 GCF_001687245.7 Rhagoletis zephyria | reverse complement strand
TCCGATTTGTGGTGTGCACCGTGACGTTGTCAAACAAATTGCCATAAATATAATAGTACTGTTACATTTCTCATATTTTTAGCCAGTTTATCTGAAAGTGAGTGTGACCTTTGACTCGACGTTTGAGGGCTCTTAACATAGATAGCTTGATATAAACTGGGAAGCGCGCGGAAGTCAAGTCATTAGAAATTTCAGCTATAAAGTAACTATACTTTGTTTGTTTTTCTAATCCAAATATGGTTCCACTTACCTCAACCACGCCTTCATGCATATAAATATACAAATAGTAGTATGCGCATGCAGAAAATAGTAAGCTACTTAATTTTCAGTGTTTCAAGTGAATTCAGTTTATTATTTATGGTATTCCTTAGAATTTCATAAGGGCAAACACTTCTTAAGATGTTTTTAGTTTACAGTTATTCCTTATTTTTATATTTCCAATTGCAATGCGGCATTCTGTCTGCCCTACAATACTTATTCTTTTAAGTAAGTTACATTGTTTATTTTTGTTTATTTATTTACTTACGCTTTACACAACTAACATAAATTCAATTCACTTACTTGCTAATATTTAAAATTCATAGTACTCGTATTCTGTAGTGTTCTTTTCATTTGAAATTGTTCAAATAAATACTGACAAAGGATTTTACATACATACATAAGTACAGTTTCAGCGAGTTCTTAGAATATAGTCTCCTAAAGAGAGTAAAAGTGGCAATGGAAAGCTCCAAGCAATTAAGACTGCCGCAAACTTATCAAAAACTTAAATGAAACAGTTAGAAAAGTTTGGTTACCAACTACCAGACTGGAAATGGAAGAGGGTTTGAGTTTTGAAATTTTGTGTGAGAATCAGTAAGGCGATGCGTTGACCTTCGCTTGGAACGCTGAATTGTATGAGTTTTTATTGTATTTTACTAAAGTCCCATACAATTATTACTTGCATTCTTTTACATACATGCATATATATGTACATACATATGTACATATGTATACCTTAATAGTCCACCAGTTTCTGCTCGTTTCTTGGCTGTCGCCGCAATTATTTTAATTTTTTTTTTATAGGATTATTAAAGAAAAGTAAAAGTGTAGGGAAATTTCTAATTGTTTAATCTACACAGATATGAGCCATCCCACACATTGCAAGTAAAGTGCTTTTCAACCAATTTCTATCTTATATGAAAATTTGAGAAAATTATGTCACTCAATCTGCAACTATCACAAATCAAGTCGTGTGCTAGATTTCTTCTGAGCATTAAATTACAATAATTTCAATGACAAATTTGGGCCTTAAAAAATTAGCAACAATAGAAATACTTCAAATTAAGTTATTTAATTTACTTACTTTCTAGGGATTTGAAAAAATAGCCATGCCATACTTTTCGATATTTAATAAGAGACTTTCATAAACATCTATTGGACTTGAGGAACTGGTAAAATTTTTCTAAAAAAATGGCTTTAAGATGGCCGCAATTAATCGATTGCAGTACGCATC
The DNA here is from genome assembly GCF_001687245.7 of Rhagoletis zephyria. NCBI lineage: Eukaryota > Metazoa > Arthropoda > Insecta > Diptera > Tephritidae > Rhagoletis > Rhagoletis zephyria. Next base: position 1,092 of record NW_016199914.1, on the reverse strand, counting down.
TCATGCCCTTATCATTATAAAGCCATTCCTTAAACATTCAGTACCTGTGTGTCGACTAATGCAAGCCATATTCTACAGAGAAGACCTTACTTTAGAGTCCAATGAATTAAGGGCCAGACAGAAATTTGGTTATGGTAATAGTTTCCCAGTCAGGCCAGAATCGATAACGTCTTTAGAGCTGGAGTAAGCCTTGTTATAAGCTGAAGTTTCGGTACGCTTTATAAAACCTACAACTGACATGCCTCCGCCTTAGTTTTGACACATTTCTCATAGAGAAATTTAGCTCATTAATGCCAGCAAACCATCAAAGCAGATAAGTGATGACCCCGTTGAATTATCGGAATGAGTTCAATGCGAGGACAATCGTGCGGAGAAGAATTGATGATTCTCCTAGCTGTAAGTGTGTTAAGATAGGGGAACCTTAGCACGTTTTATTCACTTTTCTATGGATATTTTTTTATCTCAGTAAAATGCAAGGACTTTCTATAGAAAAAATAGTTTTGCCATTTTATTCTTACAAGAGTACTTAAAGAAATACCGAAAAAAATGAATGGATTTACACGCATATTTTATACACTACGGAAACACTAACGAAAAATTACACTGAAGATGACATAATGCCAAAACCGGTTTGTCTCTAAACCAAATTTTACAAGGTATGACGGAAATTCCTTCCAAAATAAATCATACACCCACCCTGTCCGGAACAACAACCAAAATAAGGAAAGGAAAAGGAAATAACCAAAAACCTCTGAAAATGATGTTTCACTTAAATAGGGAAGACCAAAACGTTTAAGAAAAATAGTTCAGATGTTTTTTGTAATTTATTACTCCATCTCCAAAACTATCATGATGCATTTCTGGAGTTATTGAATACCAAGATAATCGGCATCAATGCAGAAAAAATTTTGAAAAAAAAAAGTTTTTTTATTTATTTACACCATCCATCGTGCTGGTTTCGGCCCACCACGTCCAGTGGGGTAGCACAGAAACAAATAATCGGGGTAAGTCACTTTTCAACTACCTCTTAACAACTAACCTTCATTACTAACAAGTAAGAAAGTCTAAGTTCGGGCGGAGCCGAACATTAAA
>NW_016199913.1:0-2584 GCF_001687245.7 Rhagoletis zephyria | reverse complement strand
TGGAAGGGCGCAGGGAAGCCCTCATTTCTTTCTGGAGTGTGGCCTTAACCAAAATTTACCGGGCAGCACAGAATTTGATCCGGTTGAATTCTTTTGCTAAGTTCATCCAACACACACTAGATGGCAGCAGGGGTTCCACAAAGTTTATTTTCCTGGTTTTCTGAACACGAGAAAAATAAAATTCGCGGGCGATTTTTTGACGCCACTTTCAAGATGGCGACGCTGGTAGCGCCGCAGATTTCCTAGCGGCCAACACCGGAAACTTTATTAATTTTTAATCAACTTTAAAATTAAAATTGACCATGTTCCCGTGGTCTCAAAGCAAAAACTCTTTCGGATTTGAAGTTTTCTCACCGAGTGCTTTAAGAATCTGCAATTAAACTTTTTGGCCAGATTTTCAAAATCTGCAAGGGTATAGCCTTACAGATTTGGCCAATTTGACCAAAAATCTGACCTCCCCGTTTTATTGCAGATTCTGACAGTACTCGACGAAAGGACTCCAAATCCAAAAGAATTTTTGCTTTAAAACAACGGGAATATGGTCATTTTAAATTTTTAAATAATTTAAAAAATAATTAATAGTTCCAGTGTTGGCCGCTGCAAAAATGTGAGGCGCCACCAGGGCAGACGATTTTTACGTATTTTTCCGAAAAAAACGCCGATGTTCAGGCTGCGCTGGTGGCGCCTCACATTTTTGCAGCGGCTAACACTGGAACTATTAATTATTTTTAATTAACTTTAAAATTAAAATTAACCATGTTCCCGTGGTCCTAGAGCAAAAACTCCTTCGGATTTGTAATTTTCTCGCCGAGTACTTTAAGAATCTGCAATAAAACGAGGGTGTCAGATTTTTGGCCAAATCTGTAAGGCTATATATGCAGATTTTGAAAATCTGACCAGAAATCTGACACCCTCGTTTTATGGCGTCATTCGACGCAAAACACTTAAAAAAGTATTTCTGCGCAAGCAGAACCTCGATAGCTCAAGTACATCCTGAGATATCCGCAANAGGGTGTCAGATTTTTGGCCAAATCTGTAAGGCTATATATGCAGATTTTGAAAATCTGACCAGAAATCTGACACCCTCGTTTTATGGCGTCATTCGACGCAAAACACTTAAAAAAGTATTTCTGCGCAAGCAGAACCTCGATAGCTCAAGTACATCCTGAGATATCCGCAATTGAAGTTCCCATTTTGGTATCTTGCATTGCATCTACGACGGGCACCCCTGACAGCTGTCATCAGAGTCTGATGATCAGACTGTCTGCTCGGCCACCGCTATTGGCGGCGCTACAGTCGCCTCATTTGCCGTACAGACACCGACGAGGACGGTCGTGCCGCCTGGACGGCAGCCGCCGCCGCGGCTGTTGCTGATAGCGCCTGCGGGCGCTCTTTGTTTTGATGGTGAAGATCATCACAATTCTCGCCGACGATGGTAAGTGTTGGATTTTTCTTCGTTTGCTTCTATTTCTAACTTTTGTTTACTTTTTGCAGACACCATGGCCTCTCACTCTTGCGCCCATCGGATGGCACCCACGCCCGCACTCCGGGCTGAAGATCATCCCCATCATCACCCCCATCACCATCACCAGAACACCAGTGTCTATGCTGGTGTTCTTCATCTTTCTTTCCTTCCTTCTTTTTCTCTCCTTTCTTTTCCTTTTCTTTCCCTGCAGCAACCCATGGCCAGTGTGATTAGCACCTGGCCATTCTAACTTTTAACCCTTTCCAGCGAGGCCCAGGAACGACCAGGATGGACTACGAGGATGGATGGCGACGAAGACCGACGGCGACGAAAACCGACGATAGCCAGGATGGACGACGACGAAGATGGACGACCAAGATGGACGACAACGAAGACTGAAGACTGAAGACCGACGACAGGGCCGAAGAGGCAGTCAACACGGGCGGTTGACTTGCCGAAGAGGCAGTCGACACTGGCGGTCGATCTGCTGAAAAGGTGGGGAACACCAGCCATAAATGGTGCGCAGCTAGTGCTTGGAGCGTCTCGACCGCTCTTTCCTCCTTGCACATTTGCTGGGTAATCAAAAGATCAGGTCCCTCAAGATATTACTGTCCCTCCTCGGACGTGGGGGGACCGAAGAGGACGGTCGACAAGGACGGTCGACTGTCTGAAGACGGCGATGAGGATGGGTAAGTACAGGGAGAGGGAAGGCCATGGATTGCTGCCTTTCTTTTCTTTCTTTCCTTTCTTTCTTTTTGTATTATTTTATAAACCAATAAAAAACTTTTCAAACTGTATTTCAAACTTGTCTTTATTCATCCTCAATCATCTAACAATACAAAGGTTTACAAATAGATACAAAGTCCTCGGCTGTCCAAGCCAAAGACTGCTGATGATGATGATGATGCTTCGGTGGTGCCATCCTCGACTTGCTTGCCCTCGTCCATCCTTGGGGTCGTTCTCGTCAAAGTTCGTCAGACGGTGCCTCGAGTCGGCAGGCAGAGATGATGATGATGATGATGGCGGTGATGGTGGTGGTGATGATGATCAGCACTGGGCTGAGAGTGCTCCAGTGAGAGAGAGAGAGAGAGAGAGAGAGAGAGAGAGAGAGAGAGAGAG
>NW_016199912.1:0-2584 GCF_001687245.7 Rhagoletis zephyria | reverse complement strand
TTTGCGCCCGGTTAGCGTTGTAAGAATATGCGCCTGGACGAGGGTTAAGTGACAATGTTTTAGAAGTAAACATTTTATGCTAATTTCTTATATTCAAAATCTATATTAATCAAAATTTCAAACTTCATACAAAATTTAGAAAAGTTCAAAACATGTTCCTTCAAAATTTCGTATTCCAAAACTACGATTATTCAAAAACCGTGGCAGAAGACGCTTACGAAAAATTTAGTAATTTATGTTTATGCTCTTTTCACTTAGTATTAGTTTTATTGATTTTGAGGCCGGTTTTTTGTAAAAAAAAATGCCAACGAAAGAACAAAAATAATTTACAAATGGTAGAAGCTATAGCTTTCAGCTTTTTAGAAATCACCGCATCTTTGCATCATTTGCAACGCGTAATTTATTGGGATCATCTAGGGAGTATTTAGGGGTTGAAATAAGGGGCGAGTGACCAAGAGCTACAAAATTTACTGATAAAAATTGTAAAGTTTTTTCGCAGTTACGTTAAGATATCTCGATTTTTAATCGAGTTATCGTGTGCACAGGCAGNCCACTTAATCGATTTCTCTTTTCATTCTGATCATTTATGTATACATTTGTCTATACCTATCTCGACTCGTTTTGCCTGTTACAAACAACCGTTATGTGAAAAAAGTTATAATACCCTTGTGCACAAGTGCGCTCGGGTACAAAAACAAGTCAATTTTTTATGTATTTTTTTAAGAGGAATAAAATTAATTATGTCATAACTTTTGAAGCACACCATATACTGGCTTGAAATTTTATGCGCAATTAGTACTTAGAAGTGTACACATCATATGTGGTAGTTAACTAAAGTGTGCTTTTGAAAAATAACTAAATGGAAAGTAGCTCAAATTGTGTAAATCTATTTTCACAATTTTCTAAATTTTCGGTTTGTCGCGTATAGTTTTTGAAGCATTTCGTTTTAAAAACCTTTTAAGTATGTATTGAATTCTACAAACAATTACAAATAATTTGATAACTTAGCAAGAGGTGTGCTTTCAGAATAAACCAATTTTTAATTTTAATTTAATAATTTTAAAAATATTCTGCGACCTTGAGCGTAATTTTTATTCCAAAAATAAATTAGATTAAGGCACATTAGGAAAATACGTCGAAACGATATAAATCTTCTTGTAACTAATAGTCCTTATAACGTTACATATACTTGTAAAATGTTTCAAAAATATTTTCTCTAGAAGTGTGTAAAAAACCCTGATTTACTACTTTTAATGGGGATCCTTCTTGTAGTGAGAATATTTCAAGCGAGGAATCAAGTCAACTTTTTTCGACAGTGGTTGGTTACTTAATTGGAGCCCTCTAAACTCAATGGCGTCCTTAGTTTCTCCCGATTGGCTCCACTTTTCGTGAGAGCGGTACTTGACACTTTGCTTAAAGTTTAACTATTTTATAAAAAAATCTCCCTCAGTTTTGAAAATATTTTACTAAAATTTTGCACATGAATGTAACTCTTAAAATCATCGAAATCTCAGTAATCAGTTGTATGGGGCTATATGTTAAAGTGAATCTATTTCGATAATTTTAAGGAATAATTAAAGTTATATTAAAAAACCGATATGTGCAAAAGTTTAGAAAAATAACTTTAACGGTGATGGAGCTATTTTTCTTTTGAAAGTGTGCCTGTTTTTTTTTGCGCATATGCATTCGATTATTTAAATTTTAAAATGACTCACACTATTCAAGGTATTTCTGCTGCACTCATCTAAATATTACAACATTTTTTGTCAACCTCATTGCACTTTCAATGCTGATGTGCAACTAAAACTTCACAGCTTTCATTGTCAACAAGTTTGTAACTACAAACACAGATCATCAGCCGTTTTTAAAGCGCTCATACACATCCCTACATACAAATGGACGTACATAGATACATAAATATTTACATGGATAATTGTACATATATTAAATACTGATGTAGGAAGTTCTTCTTAAACAAATGAAGTCAGCAACGACTCGGTCGTGATGTTAAAAAAAAAATAAACAAAGACTTAAAAAATTATTTTATTCAGACAAGGTTCAGACGCAGATAATAACCACGAATTCATAAAATACCTGTCTACATAAAAATTCAAAAGCATTTAAATTTCATTGCATATGTTCACACTTATTGCAAATACTTGCAGACATTCTTGCAATCTTTTAACCTGTTTCTTTTTTTGCTTCACATCTCTTTGCGGCTCCTTAACACGTCCATTTGCGGTCGTCTGCAAAACTCGATGAATTCAAAATTAATTGGACAGCAAGATGAAATAAAATAATGTAAAAAACAAGCTTAAAATAAAGCTTTTATTCAACATGTACAATTGAAGGAATAAAATAAAGTAGTATAACAGTAGATTTTTTAGCAAGAAACTTTTGTCAAAACTGCACTAGAATCAACAAAATAAAATAAGTTAAGGTCTCGTTAAAGTTACTAAAAGCCATTTAGTGAAAGGAGTCACTCAAACTCGAATGAAAATTACTAACAATTTGTACTAATTTAATTCGTTTTTAAAAAAGTTTGTCGCGCGAAAAGCAAACCGGCATTTAAATATCTGCATAC
>NW_016199911.1:1614-2586 GCF_001687245.7 Rhagoletis zephyria | reverse complement strand
GTACCACGATTGTTTATTAGGAAAAATTGAAAAAGCAACAAAGTCTAAGCGGTAGAAGTTATAGCACTATTTCGGAGATCACCACATCTCCTCATCTGACTTCTTTTTTTCTAGACCTCAGCAGGGATCGAACCTGTGTATTCGATGTGCAAATTCAGAAGCGTTAACCACCCCGTAAACTCTTGCTGCTAATTCATTTTCCTTATTCAACCAACTACTATCAAGTGCAGCTGATTTGCGCTATTTAAACTTGACAGAGTGGTTGTTGTTGTCAATTCTATACAGTCTCTATTTTGGCCCTTCCTTGCCATTGTGGAAGTAGCTTTTGATTAGTCTATATAAGTAGTTGGATATTCACGATCCAGCGAAACCAATATTTTCGCTTAATTTTCTAGGTCAAATGTGTTTTTCACATCAAGTACTATGATCAGGAAATACAGCGATTTCAAACTACCGCATCTACTATAGTTCTATTCTTACTGAATCGTTATTGAATGGGTAAGAATCTTTTCATTGAAATCACATAAAAATTGGAGGCATTTAAAAAATACCATGTGGAAATTAATTTAGTGACTATTTTTTAACGTAATGACACGAGTATTTTTTAATGGCCAACTTTTTCATTGAAATTTTTGCCATTTAATACCAAGTGGAAATCCAGCATTAGGTCAGAGTGTCTGCATCCAGGCTATTTAATTTTATGCGCTCTAGAATTGGAAGTCTCCTAAAGAGAAACAGAAATCTCCGATCGAAAAATATTGATTTTCAAGAATTAAATACCATTTTCACTGAAAGTGTTTTATATAAAATATGTACATGGAAAATTTTGAGTGCTTTGAGCGACCTCTAACTATTTTTTTTATTTCGAAATAAAAAAACAAAAAAACGCAGTATGGCCTTTTTCAATTAAGAATAGACCTAGGGGATGAGAGTGTTACAATTCCGACTTTACTAGCCCCCCCCCCCCCCCCC
>NW_016199911.1:0-1604 GCF_001687245.7 Rhagoletis zephyria | reverse complement strand
CCCCCCCCCCCCCACATCCATTTTTCGACCACCCTAATGCACATATGTATATGTATGTATAAGTAGTCTCTGCATCTGTTTAATAATAAATCTTCATTCCATTTCGATGGAAAAATTCAGAATTGCATCATCACATGATTCTTTTACCGGCATTTCAGCATTTCTCCAACTCAATACGCACGCAATTTTGCAGTTAATCTTATGCAAAAATTTAAAGGAGAGTCCCTACTACTCTCTTTCTGCCCCTGTATACATTCTAGGTTTTTTTCGCTCACGCAAGTTCAGCGGATAATAATGCGTAACACCACTCTACTTTCGCACATGCAGCAAGTATCAACTTGAAATTAATTCTTTCGAGAAATGTCGCCTTGCAGATTTTTCAACTTACATACATACATCCATACATACATACATACGAAGTAGTAGTGCCAGCATCGGCTCTAGAAAAGCTGCTGCTTTGTTCCGCGTTAAGTGAGTGACATCCTACAAGGTGCTGCGGTTTACAACAAAAACACCATATATGTATGTATGTGAGTAAACCTATGTATAAGGTGTGTATGTATAATCCTATATGTGCGAATATGTGATGCATACATCGTTCTTCATGCTGTGTTTTACAAAATGCATGGCATTATAATTACTTGGGTATTATGTCGACCTGCGCAATGTCTAGGTAGTTCATTTGTTTTTGCTACAACGTCAAAATCTGCATTCAGCCAGGATAAAGGTATAAGCCTACATTGTGTCGGTGGGGATGACTAAGAATATATGTACGTATGAATTTACATATGTAGGTATGTATGTGAAACATTGAATGACATAGTTTTGCTGTGGTTTAACGCGGCATGACATGACCTCACGACATAATAAAGGAAATGACATTGCATTAATTTTTTAAAAGCATAACACTTTTAATCAAGCAGGGGTTTTTTTTCTGATTTTCATCCAAGATTAAGATAATATTGATTTTAAGTAAAAGCATGTGGCAAATAAGCTACTTTACACATTTTTTCTGCGGGAATGTTGCAGCTTTTGTGTACAGCAGGTTGATTAAGACAAATGCTGCCATAAATAATTATTTTAAATTTAAAATGGCGATTCAAATAGTTTTTAAATCATGCTCAAAACAAATTGATATAACAGATTAGATTTCAGCCTATTTATGCTCTTAAGTCTTAATTGAAATTTCATGTTTTAGAATATGTCTGGCAGGAGTGTCTTTACTCATTCGAACGAAATGGCCAAGCCAAAAAATTTTATAGTACAAAAAGAAGATGTTTCTTCTGTTTAATAAATTTGACGACAGTTCTGTACTGCAATTTCGAAGAATGAGAATATGACTCATACATGGTGATGTTTACGGCTTAATTACTGAAAGCGTTATGAAGCTAATGACATGAAATTCAGTATTTATACTACTAAGGATATTAGCAAATGTTAAAACGCAGGACAAGTCATTTATTAGACTTAAAGGTACTTAGGCTCAAAACTTTTAAATTATTTAAAAAGTGAAATGAATTTTTAAAATATGATTATCAATCGAGATGGGTTTGAAAAAGCTTTATTTCTGAACCATATTTAGGAGGTTGCCACCACCACCTAAT
>NW_016199910.1:0-2584 GCF_001687245.7 Rhagoletis zephyria | reverse complement strand
ATCCCTAATTTTATCGGTTGAATTTCAACCGCTGGGCGAACACTAGTTAGTATTATTAGCTGAAGTAACCAAAAAAATTAACAATGAAAATAACAAGTCCTTTGTTTGCTTTCAAGTATCTCCCTACTTAAATACTTACATACATTCATACATAAGTACATACATACATAAGTACATACATATGTACGTGCTTGCATATATAGTACACATTTAAAAATAAAATTATAGTTTAAAAAACTAATACCTCCCTATTATAATTGCCAATCGTACTGGCATCAGGTATGTAACTTGAGAATAGAAATCGCTGCATCTTTTAGGCGCATCAATATTACATAGTTACATCCCGAGCTAATAAAAGGTGATGACCTTCCGATCAGGCCTAAACATCCGTGCAAATATGTGCATGCAATACATTTTTCACACGAAACCAAATTACTTATAAATATATAGTATGTATGTATGTACGTCAACTTGTATTATCATATGATACTATATGTACAATATTCAGTTTGAATATATGTGTTTGTGTTTGTGTGCCAAAAGTACACAAATTTGTCTTATCCGCTCCAACGCAAGGACTTAATAAAATTTCGCTGAGCATNCCGAAAAACGACTTCCTTAAAGCGAACATGATTAGGATCGTTTTTTTTAATTATTGCACTTTTCGCAGCAGGTGATGACTTTCCGATCAGGCCTAAACATCCGTGCAAATATGTGCATGCAATACATTTTTCACACGAAACCAAATTACTTATAAATATATAGTATGTATGTATGTACGTCAACTTGTATTATCATATGATACTATATGTACAATATTCAGTTTGAATATATGTGTTTGTGTTTGTGTGCCAAAAGTACACAAATTTGTCTTATCCGCTCCAACGCAAGGACTTAATAAAATTTCGCTGAGCATATTTATCAAATTTCTACGCATTGTTAACATTCAATTTTCTGCAGGAAAGTTAGAAGAAGAGGAATCTATTTACACAACGTAATCAAACACGATTACAAAAGAGAAGGAAAAAAAATATTCTCAACAGCAAAAGATAAAAATACGGAAAAGTTTGTGTGCCGAATACAAAAGCCTCTGCTTACATACAATTTACAGCATAAACACATCGCTAAAGGAGACCGAAAATATGCAATAAACAAAAACGGAATAATCACACAAATAAACAAACGCATATATATCTCTACACCTCTACANTATTCTCAACAGCAAAAGATAAAAATACGGAAAAGTCTGTGTGCCGAATACAAAAGCCTCTGCTTACATATAATTTACAGCATAAACACATCGCTAAAGGAGACCGAAAATATGCAATAAACAAAAACGGAATAATCACACAAATATACAAACGCATATATATCTCTACACCTCTACACGAGCACTTACAAAACCGCACACTCATCGAATTGCACAGTGGGCTGAATACAAAAGTGGCTTGGGAGCAGCTACTCGTAGCAGAGTACATATATCTATGTATATGTGTGCATAGAGTGCTGCGAGTGTGGATGGGGGAATGGATATATTGAATTTAAATACTGGTGACGTGACGGTGTACTCTTCGCACAAATAAAGTGCTTTTTTTTGAATGGAAAATATTCCACCGTATTCTGAAACGAGGGGCCACTTATTCTTCTATTTTGCCAACTTAAACTTTCAAGACAGATGTGTACTTATACACATAATAAAGGGAGGGACCTACAGGTATATGCCGACTCCAGACGGCGATTGTATTTTTATGAGAAGCTGTTNTACAAACGCATATATATCTCTACACCTCTACACGAGCACTTACAAAACCGCACACTCATCGAATTGCACTGTGGGCTGAATACAAAAGTGGCTTGGGAGCAGCTACTCGTATATATGTGCATAGAGTGCTGCGAGTGTGGATGGGGGAATGGATATATTGAATTTAAATACTGGTGACGTGACGGTGTACTCTTCGCTCAAATAAAGTGTTTTTTTTTGAATGGAAAATATTCCACCGTATTCTGAAACGAGGCCACTTATTCTTCTATTTTGCCAACTTAAACTTTCAAGACAGATGTGTACTTATACACATAATAAAGGGAGGGACCTACAGGTATATGCCGACTCCAGACGGCGATTGTATTTTTATGAGAAGCTGTTTTTTATTGCAAAAATACACACCTGCCGAGGGGCGACCTCTATTAGAAAGACTTGCGGAATGGCAGCGCGCACTGCTAACCACTACACTACAGCGGCCGCCATAATCAATCAAAAAGTGAATTTTGGATTTTTAGTTTGTTATGGCTTTTTGTATTTCAACAACGATGTGAGATAGGGCTTTTCTATATATATATATATATATATGGCATTTTGATAAAATCACTTATCTCGAGTTGGGCCANTCTGAGTTTTGCCATTACCTGCCGAGGGGCAGCGCGCACTGCTAACCACTACACTACAGCGGCCGCCATAATCAATGAAAAAGTGAATTTTGGATTTTAAGTTTGCTATGGCTTTTTGTATTTCAACAACGATGTGAGATAGGGCTGTTCTATATATATATATGGCATTTTGATAAAATCACTTATCTCGAGTTGGGCC